>NC_041385.1:416429817-416436013 GCF_002162155.2 Triticum dicoccoides
TTTTCTTTATTTTTTAATTCTTTTTGCTTTTAGTTTTAGGAAAATTATAAACTTTCTGTTAGTGCCATTACTTTTCAAATTTGAAAACACTTTTTTTGTTTTTTTGTTTTCTTTCTTGCTTTATTTATTTTATTTTGTTTCTACTTACAACAAAATACTTATTGTTGTTTTTTTGTTTTGTTTTCTGCATTATTTATTTTCTTTTGTTTTTTGCTTTATTTTTTAATTCTTTTTGCTTTTAGTTTTAGGAAAATTATAAACTTTCTGTTACTGCCATTACTTTTCTAATTTGAAAACACTTTTTTTGTTTTTTTGTTTTCTTTCTTGCTTTATTTATTTTATTTTGTTTCTACTTACAACAAAATACTTATTGTTGCTATTTTTAATTATTACGAGGGCCGAACCATAAGACATTGAGGCATTTCAAATGAACTCTGAAAAAGTTGAAAGTTGGCATGGTATCATAAATCGACCCACACATAGCATGTGCATATACAAAACGGACAATGGTATCATACTCGTCAGTTACAAAGCTGGCATGGTATCATCATAATAGTTGCGGCAGAAAGTCTTCACTTTTTCTTCGCTTGTGTCATTTGCTTATTGCGCAGTAACCATGGATAATCTTCATCGTTTATCAGGATGCTGGGGTCAGCCTTGACTTTGAAGGGAGGAATTTCATGAAACTTTTCATAATCTTCAGACATGTCTGTCTTGTCCTCCACTCCCATGATGTCCCTCTTTCTTGAAAGAACTATGTGGCGCTTTGGCTCATCGTATGATGTATTCGCTTCCTTATCTTTTCTCTTTCTCGGTCTGGTAGACATGTCCTTCACATAGATAATCTGCGCCACATCATTGGCTAGGACGAACGGTTCGTCAGTGTACCCAAGATTTTTCAGATCCACTGTTGTCATTCTGTACTATGGGTCTACCTGTACCCCGCCTCCTGACAGATTGACCCATTTGCACTTAAACAAAGGGACCTTAAAATCATGTCCGTAGTCAAGTTCCCATATGTCCACTATGTAACCATAATATGTGTCCTTTCCCCTCTCGGTTGTTGCATCAAAGCGGACACCACTGTTTTGGTTGGTGCTCTTTTGATCTTGGTCAATCGTGTAAAATGTATTCCCATTTATCTCATATCCTTTCCAAATCATAACAGTCGAAGATGGTCCCCTGGACAACAAGTACAGCTCATCACAAACAGTGTTGTCACCTCTGAGACGTGCTTCCAACCAACTGCTGAAAGTCCTGATGTGTTCACATGTAATCCAGTCGTCGCACTGCTCCGGGTGTTTGGAGCGCAGACTGTTCTTGTGTTCATCGACATACGGGGTCACCAAGGTAGAGTTCTGTAGAACTGTGTAGCGTGCTTGAGACCAAGAATACTCGTCCCTGCATATTATTGAGTCCCTTCCAAGCGTGCCTTCTCCAGTCAGTCTCCCCTCGTACCGCGATTGAGGGAGACCTATCTTCTTAAGGCCAGGAATGAAGTCAACACAAAACCCTATGACATCCTCTGTTTGATGGCCCATGGAGATGCTTCCTTCTGGCCTAGCGCAGTTACGGACATATTTCTTTAGGACTCCCATGAACCTCTGAAAGGGGTACATATTGTGTAGAAATACGGGGCCCAGAATGACAATCTCGTCAACTAGATGAACTAGGACGTGCATCATGATATTGAAGAAGGATGGTGGGAACACCAGCTCGGAACTAACAAGACATTGCACCACATCACTCCTTAGCCTTGGTATGATTTCTGGATCGATCACCTTCTGAGAGATTGCATTGAGGAATGCACATAGCTTCACAATGGCTAATCGGACGTTTTCCGGTAGAAGCCCCCTCAATGCAACCGGAAGCAGTTGCGTCATAATCACGTGGCAGTCATGAGACTTTAGGTTCTGAAACTTTTTCTCTGCCATATTTATTATTCCTTTTATATTCGATGAGAAGCTAGTCGGGACCTTCATACTAAGCAGGCATTCAAAGAAGATTTCCTTCTCTTCTTTGGTAAGAGCATAGCTGGCAGGACCTTCATACTGCTTTGGAGGCATGCCGTCTTTTTCATGCAAATGTTGCAGGTCCTCCCGTGCCTCAGCTGTATCTTTTGTCTTCCCATACACGCCCAAGAAGCCTAGCAGGTTCACGCAAAGGTTCTTCGTCACGTGCATCACATCGATCGAAGAGCGGACCTCTAGGTCTTTCCAGTAGGGTAGGTCCCAAAATATAGATTTCTTCTTCCACATGGGTGCGTGTCCCCCAGCGTCACTCGGAACAGCTAGTCCGTCGGGACCCTTTCCAAAGATTACGTGTAAATCATTGACCATAGCAAGTACGTGATCACCGGTACGCATGGTGGGCTTCTTCCGGTGATCTGCCTCGCCTTTGAAATGATTGCCTTTCTTTTGACATTGATGGTTGGTCGGAAGAAATCGATGATGGCCCAGGTACACATTCTTCCTGCAGCTTGCCAGGTATATACTATCGGTGTCAAGTAAACAGTGCGTGCATGCGTGGTATCCCTTGTTTGTCTGTCCTGAAAGGTTACGGAGAGCGGGCCAATCATTGATGGTCATGAACAGCAACGCCTTTAGGTAAAATTCCTCCTGTTTGTGCTCATCCCACGTACGTACACCGTTTCCATTCCACAGCTGTAAAAGTTCTTCAACTAATGGCCTTAGGTACACATCAATGTCGTTGCCGGGTTGCTTAGGACCTTGGATGAGAACTGGCATCATAATGAACTTCCGCTTCATGCACATCCAAGGAGGAAGGTTATACATACATAGAGTCACGGGCCAGGTGTTGTGATTGCTGCTCTGCTCCTCGAAAGGATTAATGCCATCCGCGCTTAAAGCAAACCATATGTTCCTTGGCTCACTTGCAAACTCATCCCAGTACTTTCTCTCGATTTTTCTCCACTGCGACCCGTCAGCGGGTGCTCTCAACTTCCCGTCTTTCTTACGGTCCTCACTGTGCCATCGCATCAACTTGCCATGCTCTCCGTTTCTGAACAGACGTTTCAACCATGGTATTATAGGAGCATACCACATCACCTTCGCAGGAACCCTCTTCCTGGGGGGCTCGCTGTCAACATCACCAGGGTCATCTCGTCTGATCTTATAACGTAATGCACCGCATACCGGGCATGCGTTCAGATCCTTGTACGCACCGCGGAAGAGGATGCAGTCATTAGGGCATGCATGTATCTTCTGCACCTCCAATCCTAGAGGGCATACGACCTTGTTTGCTGTTTATGTACTGTCGGGCAATTCGTTATCCTTTGGAAGCTTCTTCTTCAATATTTTCAGTAGCTTCTCAAATCCTTTGTCAGGCACAACATTCTCTGCCTTCCACTGCAGCAATTCCAGTACGGTACTGAGCTTTGTGTTGCCATCTTTGCAATTGGGGTACAACCCTTTTTTGTGGTCCTCTAACATGCGATCGAACTTCGGCTTCTCCTTTTGACTTTCGCATTGCGTCCTTGCATCGACAATGACCCGGCGGAGATCATCATCATCAGGCAGATCGTATGGTTCCTCTTGATCTTCAGCAGCTTCGCCCGTTGTAGCATCATCGTGCACATCGTCTGGTTCCTCTTGATGTTCAGTAGCATCACCGTATTCAGGGGGCACATAGTTGTCATCGTACTCTTCTTCTTCGCCGTCTTCCATCATAACCCCTATTTCTCCGTGCCTCGTCCAAACATTATAGTGTGGCATGAAACCCTTCTAAAGTAGGTGGGTGTGGAGGATTTTCCGGTCGGAGTAAGACTTTGTATTCCCACATATAGGGCATGGACAACACATAAAACCATTCTGCTTGTTTGCCTCAGCCACTTCGAGAAAATCATGCACGCCCTTAATGTACTCGGACGTGTGTCTTGAACCGTACATCCATTGCCGGGTCATCTGCGTGCATTATATATAATTAAGTGTGTCAAAAATCATTACAGAACACTAAAACCAAATTAATAGAAGTTCATCATCACACTAAAACCAAAGTACATACATAGTTCTCATCTAACAACATAAAGCTCTGCAGAGCATCTAAATTAATTAAACCATACACTGAAACTATGTAAAACATTTCAATGCGAAAACAAATGCGATCATAATCGCAACCAATGTAACAACTGATCCAACGTCATAATGATACCAAGCCTCAGTATGAATGGCATATTTTCTAATCTTTCTAATCTTCAAGCGCATTGCATCCATCTTGATCTTGTGATCATCGACGACATCCGCAACATGCAACTCCAATATCATCTTCTCCTCCTCAATTTTTCTAATTTTTTCCTTTAACAAATTGTTTTCTTCTTCAACTAAATTTAACCTCTCGACAATAGGGTCGGTTGGAATTTCCGGTTCAACAACCTCCTAGATAAATAAAATCTATGTCACGTTGGTCGGCATAATTGTCATAAACAATAAATGAACCAATAGTTATGAAAAGATAATATATACCACATCTGAATCATAGACATGACGAGGGCCGACGGGGGCGGATACCAAAACCATCGCACTATATAAGATGCAATAATAAAAGTAAGAAAATTATACAAGTATCTATATAAACATACAAGTAAGAGGCTCACCACGGTGGTGCCAGCGACGAGATCGGCGCGGGCGATCGACGGCGGTGAAGACGGGGATGGGACGTGACGGACCGCTAAACCTAGACAAATATTGAGGAAAATGGAGCTTGGAGGTGGAGCTTGGAGAGGAGAAATCTTAAGTAGTGTGGCTCGGTCATTCCATCGAACACCTCGTGTGCATAGGAGGTGAGCTAGAGCACCACAAAGCTCCCTCCTTGCATGCCACGAAAAACAGAGCAGTGAGAGTGCTCTGCTCGCGGGGTATATATAGGCAACTAATTGGTCCCGGTTCATGGCTTGAACCGGGACTAAAGGGAAGCGTTTGGTCCCGGTTCAGGCGACCAACCGGGACCAATGGTGGTGGGCCAGGAGCAAGGCACATTGGTCCTGGTTCGTCCCACCAACCGGGACCAAAAGGTCCAGACGAACCGGGACCAATGGCCCACGTGGCCCGGCCGGCCCCCGGGGCTCACGAACCGGGTCCAATGCCCCCATTGGTCCTGGTTCTGGATTGAACCAGGACTAATGGGCTGACCCGGCCTGGACCATTGCCCCCTTTTCTACTAGTGCATGATGAACCCACCTAGTATATGTGACCGACATCCCATACAAGTGTAGATGATTTTGCACAGTTGACTGGGGTCTTGTAACTAAATTCATACAACTGCTACAAGGGCAGAGCATATCTGATTTCGGACCACCGTACTCAGCTCTGATAAAGTCCATGAAGTTTTCAACCCCCTCGACATATGCAACGGAGAATCTTCGAGAAGAAGTTATCCAAGCCCTGTCCATCTGTTAGACATACAAATTAGTTCTTCTACTAGATATTAGAGGAAAAATATATATGCTTTTTTATGAAGTACAGAAAAAAAATCTAGGTCGATGTCTAAAGCTATGGCAAGATATTTGGACGAGCAGATCTAAGTAACGAAATATATGTAAAGCTAATTCAGCAAACAGATTTGAGTGCTAAATTATGGCAGGCTGTTTCAGCAGTCAATGAGGCCGAGAACACAGCCATCGAACTATCGAAGGCCATCGCAGCAACAAAGATCGAGTATAAAACGGTGTAGAGCTATTTCACCTAACAGATTGGCTACTAGACCATGGCAATCTACGTCACAATAAATATATGGGAGGATATTTTAGCAACTAATCGGCCTTGGCATGCCATCTCAGCTAAGCAGATTGAGTGCAGAACAGGGCAAGGAAGCTTCTTAAGCAGAGCATATTGACAGTAAACTACTTTGGCAGACAGTGAGACTAACAGCGTCTATCAGCTAACATTCAGCGCTACACCAACATGAACGGGGCCTCAGTCTAGAATGCGCGTACCGTGGGAGAAGCTGACCGCCGTGCGTCTCCACATGAACTTCGCCAGCGGTGGCGGTGCTGACCGTCGTGCGCCTCCACAAGAACATAGCCAGAGGTGGCGGCGCGGCTAGAGGATGGCAGTCTACGAGAGCGTACTGTGGGAGCGAGAGGATCGTCGTGCGTCCCCTCGAAGAACCGCGGCACCGACGTATCGGCGCGGCGGGAAGGGCGACTTTGGCAGAGCGAATGGAGTGGAGGAGGACGGGG
>NC_041385.1:416436210-416619105 GCF_002162155.2 Triticum dicoccoides
GGCTGGGGGAGTTTGGCGCATGGTCGGTTTCTCCAAGTGCAGTCCCACGTGTCAGTGAAGAGGCAAGCCGAAGCGCGTTCCGTTTGCGTGAGCCGTGTGCAGGACCGAACGTGTGTGGGGTGCAATGCGACCGCGACAGGAGTGCTGTGAGTGTACCGCCTTTTTCCTTTTAAACTAGGTGCTTCGCCCCCTCAAAAAAATGTTGCTTCGCACGATCCATCAATACTGCTACTAGTAATCCGGTAATCCCGACTAAAACGGCGCAGCCGGGTCTTTTCCCGCGCGATATGCTGGGAGGTTGGCTTAGATGGGTTTTTTAGATTTGTCTCGGTTCAATAAAAAGCAGAGTTGGTGATGATGGTGTGCCTGTCATCCTGCAATATAGGCCGTCCGATCTATATCTAATGGATAGCAAGGAAACTATGACAATTTACCCGCACTCCTCTCCACATTTGCAGATAAGGCTTTCCCTCGTTCATCCTTTTCTCCCACAAGATCTTGATCTTCCGTGCAACGCACGGGCATCTTGCTAGTACTCCTACAATATGTATATTATTGTGAAAGTTCATATACACCGGCCGAGATTAATGCGAACATGGCAGATTTTCATTACATTTCGAACTTTTATAGGACAGAAAAATAAAAGAAACCCGACCCTAAACCTATTCTACGGCGGCGACCGACGTCCTCCATCTGGGATCTCTATGTACGGGGGCGGGGTTCAAGACCCGTGAAGTGAAGGTGCGGTCTCCGGCGAGGAAGAGTAGAACACGGGATACGGACCGGCCAGTTGGCACACCATGCCCTGCCACCTCCCATGCCCTACTCATCCTCGGAGGAGCCCCCGACCTTGGCGGTGCCGGACGTTGGACAGCGGCAAGTAGGACGCGTGGCTGACGGTGCTCCCGTCGTCGGCCGCCAGCGTGGCCACCGCTTGTGCGGTCGCGTCCGCGTCCGGCTACGCCGCTATTGCGTCATGAGAGGCGACTTGAGCGAGGGCGGCGACCTCGAGCTTCATCCCCGAAGACAAGCTCTCCTGCAGAGCATTCGCACTTGCGGTCATGGCGGATGTGGTGCCAAGTAGGAGGACGATGCGCTATGGTGTGGAGGTTAGCTGGGCGTTGCTGCTTTAAGTAGCGAATTCCGGTGAGGCCAAGCGTCCGGGTGCGTCATTAAGTCGCCGGAGTTGGTTCCTCGGGCACCGAGCCTCTTAACGACGACATACAAACGGACGGCATGAATGCGGGCAGCTGGCGCCGGCTGGGAACACACCACGCGACGGCGCGAGGGACAAGGGCTTTGGTGTGCCAGGGTAGTCAGCTGCGGTCGTGGCAACGTTGGATATGCCCTTTGCTCAAATGCGATCCCCGCATGTCATTGAAAAAGCAAGATGACCCGGCATGGTCTCAGGTCCAGAGGATGCAGTTGGCCGTGCTACACCACTCCGCGGACGCGTCGCGGTGCCCCGTGCATCCTCGACGAGCCGGGTGTTGGGGTGTGTTTGGATTGTGGCCAAAGTGCACCTTACCAAAATTTTGGTCATGACCCAAAGATTGGTCTTTGTTTGGATGGTTGCCATTTCTTTGGCATGCCAATGAACTCTAGCCAACTCTAGTTAATTTTTCTTGCCAATGTCGGCCAAATCATGGGCAACCAATACCTCAACCAAAATTTTGGCTACCCAATGCTTTGATGGGGCAACCTTGGGCACAAACCAAACATACCGTTGGTCATGCCACAGCACTAACGCCACCCTCGGCACACTAAAACCGACCGTGTCTATCGATGATATGAGCGTGTCGCTCACCACGGTCGTGGTGTCCAGAGGCGGTGCTGGAGCTGCGCCCCGTTGTTGGCCCCAACGACCCACATGAACGGTTGTCGGTGGAGAGGAGGTCGTGGGCCAGCTCCTCCATTGGACTAGTCTGCGCTATGTCGTCCCGACAGGTGTGCCCCACATGTCGGTTTCCCTATTTTCCCGGCCATATTCGAGCGTCAGTGCTCCGCGTTGCGCATCAGGCCTTTCACTATGTAGGCCAAGCGAGACAACTTATTGTTTATTTGAGCTGTTCAAGTGTAATCATGTGGCGTTTGCTTATTTCTCATTCCTCTCCAACCCTCTTCTCCATCGATCATGTCGCCCTCCAGTCGAGTCCATCCTCCCGCATGCCTCATTTGAACATTCCGCCGAGTATCATTCGCATGTACCCACCCTAGTCCTCTTTCAATAGATCTCCGGACCCTAAGATGAAAACGAGAGGGAACGAGTGGGGGCACGTGATACCTAAGGCGGATTCAAAATTTTGAACTGGTGATCATAGCATCCGCAAATCATATATAAAGGGTATTCAATGTTCGTTTCGTTTTTGAACGTACAATATACCCCCTCCTATCCTTTCTACTTTACATATAAGTTTTATGTGTAGTCAAAGTATCTCTAATATGATAAAAAAGGTATCAACATTCAACAATGCCCAATCAATATTGTTAGATTCATACGTACTCCTAGATTTGTACTCGAGATGGTTTCCAATTTGACTATTGACAAGATTAATAGTACTCCTTTCACATAGGTGAGTAAGTCATCTTAGGCTGTGCACCGTGACCAAGGAGGAGGGGAAAACGAGAGACATTAATGTTTATTTGCTAATTAATAGTATTGCATGCAATGAACTAACCACTGCATGTCATGTTTGATAGTCTCAGGTCATTAAAAGCATGCACACCCTCATCTCTTATTGGTTCGTATGTCAAGAAACAAGAAACGAGGTACAAGCTAATGCACCGCGCCTATGTGTTTTGGGATTATTTGGTTTTCGTAAGATGACTTACACACCTAGACAAAGGAAGTACATGAGATGTATAATGTGAAAATTATATCATTGGAAACTCCTTTCACATACGAAATTGACCATACGCTTTGTGTAAGTTGCATGTCATATATTATTACTCTAACATTTGGTCAAAGTTAGCCTCGAAAAACGCATTAGACCCTGTATGCTTTGTGTAAGTTGCATGTCATATATTATTACTCTAACATTTGTGTAAGTTGCATGTCATATATTATTACTCTAACATTTGGTCAAAGTAGTATAGTGGAAGTGGATCCTCTGACGTAGGTATCCCTGCCTTACCCTCCCTTTTGGTCACTTACTGGCGGACCCCATGCTTGCTAAGCCCTGCATGTCAGTTACTCAATGGGTTCGGCCACGTCAGGGGATCCTCATCCGTAGTATACTCCCTATGTTTTTATTTACTCCGCATAAAATGGAGGGAGTGGTGGTATAATAAATGACGCGGGTGGGGGAGGGGAGGGACGTCGGTTTGCTCTCAACTGCGGTCCCACAAGCGAGCAAAAACGCAAGACGAAGTCGTTCCATTCAGTGAGCGATGTGGAGGGTCTAGCGTGCCGGGCTCCAACGCGAACGCGACAAGAGCGATGTACAGTCAAAACTGATTGACTGGTCGTAACCGGAACCACTATTCACACCGGAACCTTCGCTGCTCGGCCTACGCCAGCCACTGCCCTAAAACCACACCAAATCTCCAGCCCATTCCCCCACCTTTCGATCCCCTAGCCTGCATCAAGCGTCATCTAGTTCGTCGGAAAGCCATGATGCGCTGCAAGATCACTTACTACAAGATGCTGACGCCGGAGCGCCGCGCAGAAATCGCGGCGGCGGTCGGCGCCACAGACCTCCGTTCCCAAGCTCGCTTTGCAGCGGGCCAATCCCCGAGTTCTCTGGAGCCAAGCTACGAGGAGGAGGAAGCCGATCCAATGTTCACTGCGGAGGTTGCGGCGCAGAAGGCCCCCGATGGGTATGAGACGATGGACGTCGACTTCGTGCCGGCGTCTGAGTCCCCCATGGTGCAGGCGGACCAGCGGTTCAACATGGCGATACTAAAGGAGGACCGGGAGGCAGAGGCTCAACTCAACGCGGAGTGCGCACATGCCGCGGCCATCGAGGCTCTCCTGAAGGCGGAACCGGATGTCGTGGATATGAACCGGGCGGCGGAGGCTCAACTTGAGGCGGAGCGCGTGGATGCCGCTGCCATCGAGGCCCTCCTGCAGGCGGAACCGGACGTCCTGGACATGAACCGGGCGGCAGAGGCTCGACTCGACACAGAGCGCGTGGATGCCGCTCTCATCGACGCCTCCTGCAGGCGGAACCGGATGTCCTGGACTTGAACCAGGCGGCGGAGGCTTGACTCGACACGGAGCGCGCGGATGCCGCTGCCATTGAGGCCCTCCTGCAGGCAGAACTGGACGTCCTCGACTTGAACCGGGTTGTGCTCTCGTCCGTGCAGAGTGCCCGCACACTCCGCTTGAACGAGTAGCTGGAGGCCGAGGACAACCACGATGCGGAGACACACGTCGGCAGCAACAGCTGGTTCGCGCCAGCAGCCAAAGACGACGAGGTCGTCTCTTTTCGCGAGCAGTGATAGTTTTTCTTTATGTTGTTGTTTTTATTATTATGGATCTTTTGCTGTGTAAAAACATACTATTTGTTATGCAAGTCGCCTGACTTGGGTCAGTCTACTATTTCAGGTGGTTGGATGAATATCCTACATCTCCTAACCCTTCTTTCCTTCTTCCTCACCTCTTCTTCTTCCCCAACAGACCACCGCACGGGCCGTACGGGTACTCCGCTTGGATAAACATACTCTATGAACGAAAGTTATGTGTCAGCGATAGGATGGCTGAGTTTGGTTTGTTCACATGCGATAGCACGTGTCAGTGAGGGTGCGTTCCCTTGGTTGGGTTTGCGGAGTGCAGGAGCGATTGTGTGAGGGTGTGGTGCGACCGCGGCGTGCAGGAGCGACCGTGTGAGGGTGCAGTGCGACTGCGACAGCCGTCAGCAAGTGTACCTCCTTCTCATTTTGAAAACTTTAGGCAAGCTTGGCAAAAATGTGTGGCGAAGTTTGGCAATGCAAGGCCTAGACCCAAACAGGATAAGTACGTACGTACTAGGAGTACTAGTGTTAAAAAAGAAAGGCGGGGTTTTCCTTCACGGGATTTAATAAATACAAATCCTCGTTTCACGTGTCAGTTAATGTGTATTTTTTTCTTGAAAGACCAAAGAGCTAACCATCTCACTCCTCATCGCTTGATTAATGTAGCGCCATGCAAACGAACCTTCTCACTTCCGCATGCATGCAGGGGATATTAATGTCCTTGGTTGCTAACCCCATCATTTCTGCCTCAATTAGTGTTAGTGGCCCTTTGCAAATTGTAATTTTGATATGCTGGCCTTGTGTACAAAAAAATGGAGGCAGTAACTATATTTGAATTCCTTGCCCATTGCGGTGATGTCGATGACTTTTTTTTGTGGTTTGACGAAGTGCATTCGACAGAGAACACCATTGAGGGAGACCATGGTAAGTCGTTCGCAAGTGCCGCCTGCAAGCCGAGACAACCACCTTATTTGCATCCAGGAAGTCCTTTACTAGTACTACTACTAGGAGTACTAGTGCGGTGAGATGGTTTCTCGAAGAAGACGATGGAGAAGCGGAGTCAGCGAAGAGTGAAATGATAGTTGCTTCGTCTGTGCTTTGTGATTTGACGCCTCACTGCTTTGTGATTTGTGATAAAAGGGACAGGGGAGTAGACTCTATGCTCTAGACTGTACTACATGCGTCCAAGCATGGTAGAAAGAGGAGAGACGTTGCATTTTTCTATTCCTTCAATCAATCAATCAGGGAGCTTCGGTTCCATCTTTTTGGCTTTGGCAACACCGTCCACAATGGTTCCCACGATGCCAAAAGCTATTTTCACATTTGGCTACACATTGTGGATGCCCTTAACCGTACCACTTGGTTTTGCTCCTGTGTGCTATCTATACAAATCTCAATTATATTGATCTAAAAAATTATAGAATCAAATATTAGTAAAAAGGAGGTGATTTTGCCGCGCGGATGGCGGGGGAGGTTTCTTATTTTCGGAGGATGTTGTCCTGGTGGTTTGCTAACATGCAGTCCCATGTGTCAGTGCTTTACCAAGCTGATCCGCATCCCACATGAGGCAGAACAATGGCAGAAGCAACACATGGTTAGGTTGAAGAAGATGAGGGAGAAGCGGATTCAGCAATGAGTGAAATGATGGTTGCTTCATCCCTCCAACTTCTTCTTTAGCATTATTACTTCGTCCCTCCAACTTAACTGCGGGAAAGGTGCAGCTTTGTGATTTGACGCCTCATTGCTCATTACTATGCTGGCGCCATGACTGGGGTGCTTCACCCCGGCTGCTCTGCACTATATTTCGGTATGGCACGTGGACCCGGTAGCTTGATGTCCCACATGTCGGCGAAAGGTACTAGAAGATTTATGAAAGCGAGCGCTCCACTCTTACGACGGAGGAGTAGACGAGACGATGGCCCAGTGAACTGTCACTTGTACTGTATAGTACTAAGTTTTCATTCTTACTAGCAAGATGCCCGTGCGTTGCACGTAACATCAAGATGCATTTGTATGACTTGTTTATCTTGTGAGAGAGAAGGATGAACAAGGGAAGGCCTTATTTGCAAATGTGGAGAGGTGTGTGAGTACCTTTTTGCAAAATTTTCGTAGGTTCTTTCCTATCCGTCAGATATAAATCGAACGGCCTATATTGTAGGATGGCAGGCACACCATCATCACCAACTCTGTTTTTTATAAGAGTGTATTTTATGTATTTTATAATAGTGTAGATGTAGAGTAGATACAAGTCAACAGGTGGGCACGATGTTAGTGAGATAACGTGATGCAACACTAGAGGTGCCACGTGGAGCGTTTAACTGGTCAACTAGTCATGTCATGAGCAAATACAACGTTGTACGGTGAGCCCGTGACTGTATAATAACCACTAAACGTAAACGGCGACCGTAATGAGTGGATTATGAAGTCCAATGTATGTATCGTGCTTTCGCTTCAAATACAATGATCGTCATTGCATATATCGCGAGAGAAAGATGAAACACGCGTGAATTTTCTGGGGGCTTACTTTTAGAGGACCTAGAGATAGTTTTGTGTGCATACGTGAAAGGGGCGTACAGGGGGGGTATGCGATGGGGAGAGAGATGCTCTTCGTTTCTCTTTATTATGACTAACTTTGTATATAGTATAA
This sequence comes from Triticum dicoccoides, assembly GCF_002162155.2. Taxonomy (NCBI): domain Eukaryota; kingdom Viridiplantae; phylum Streptophyta; class Magnoliopsida; order Poales; family Poaceae; genus Triticum; species Triticum dicoccoides. The sequence continues at coordinate 416,443,313 of NC_041385.1, forward strand.
AATATACAAATTCACAGTGCGGAATAAATATCATTGTGGGCACAATGCAATGCAAATTAGCGTTCGTACTCCTCCATATAACTTTGTAATGTTGTATATACGAAGAAACTCCAAAATAATTTTTTGGCCACACTTTATTCAAAAGGAATGTTGTATGTGAAATAAACGTGAAGAGAGGGCTTTTTAGATCAATGGGATACGTGATGTAACATGTGTTAATGTGTAGTTGATGCATTTGGCGGAGCCTAGAGAGGTATGTGTGTGTATTATGTATTCAAGAGAGGCATGGATAGAGGGGCCGACGGGGGGGGGCGTGGGAGAGATAGCACGAGAAATGAGAGTGGTCTAGAGAGAGACGAATATGACGTCACGACAAGAGATTCCATTCCCTTGAGTGTGTATATGCAAGGGGGGAGGGAATAGAGGCACCAGGAGAAGTTTTCTCTGTGTGTGTGGTGTTTGTGTTGGTATGTGTGGGTGTGAGAAGATAATGAGACGTGGGGGCAGAGGGTGTGTCACCGCGTGAGGTCCGGTGGGTCGAGGTGAGGCACTTCGTTCAGTTCCGTCCTGCGCCACATTGGTCGGCCCATGACACATTTAGGAAGACCCATGGATGACTAGTCGTACAAGACAAAGATAGTAGAATTGTGAAGGACTCTGTGTCCACTGACAAAGCTGGCTAGGATTTGTAACCCTAGGTTCTCGGACTAAGGTAACCCCTTTATCTCTGATATTACTATTCATCCAACCTAACTTTAAGGGGCATCCTACAGAATGCTCTGCTAGAATCATACTCGTTGATTAGGAAGAGAGGTGTGAGATAATGCGTGAGAGACATGCGTAAAGATAATGTGCGTACATGAGACACGTAGGCAGGTCCATGTATATAGAAAGGATCGATGAGGATTGTGCGTGTGTATGTTTGCGAGAGGAAGAGTGCTTGTGATAAAGGTTAGTGAAAACAGTTGTAAATGGTTACGAGAGGGAGGGAGGGTTATATCTAGAGAATGTGTGTGAGAAAGACACCTCGGGAGAGAGTGTGTGAGCATGTGTGAGAGACCACTGATGGAGAGTGAAACTACACGTAAAAGAGTGATCTACACATTGATTAAAGATATAAATTGTATCCAAATATTAGGATGGGATCATGATATTTGCAATTCGCGTAAGGAGCGGTCATTGATCCATCAGACATCTAGATTCTATCGAATTTGAGCATGTCTATGTTATTATTCGACACAATTGATCCACATAGTTAGTATTTTGAACTCCAGAGACAATGCATCGCTTTAGCAATCGAATATAAACGTGAGTATAGTTCATGTTGTGTGTGTAAAGCACATTATACATACGGAAGTTACACAATGGACATTTATAAATAGCTACCTATGAACTAGCATACATTTGAATTCAACCTAAGGTGGTTTAAAAAAATCGAATTCAACATGAAGTCCATTCAATTATTTGAATTTGATATCATGGCATTTGTAAACCATACCTAAACTATGGGGGTACCAATCTTTGCTCGGATTTTGTACATAATAGCATATGTAGTCGTGTACAAAATAGATTCAAATTTAGCTCCTCCATTCCAAAATAATCGTAGTTATAGGATTTTCATGTGTCAAAATTTCAAAAGGAAGCGGATAATTTAATGAGGTTTTCAAACATACAAGGTCAAATATAACGTTGTCTATTTAGGTCAATCCTCATAGTTCAAAAGTACTCTAAACGTGAATCCTTGTGTTTCAAAATTTCGAACGAAGCGCCAAAAGAGCATCTACTCACCCGAAACCGCATGAGACCAATGTTTGGTAGTACAAGGAAATTACTTTTCTAATAACTCCGACCTGTGAAACCTGCCGGCCCAACGTCCAAAGGTCTAAACCGGGGGAGGTTTGTAGCTTCATCTAGATGCCACACAACCGCCTCCGAAAAACATTCATACACAATGGACGCCTAAGCACACATGCGCGCGGCCGAAATCGCTCCCGCCCACTATTTGGGACACCTGGGATTACCATCCTAACCCCGACCCGCAGTAGGTCCGAAATTTAAGAGGGGGGCAAAGTTTGTACTTTCCCCAAATTTCAAACAAGCGCGTCCCATCTTCTGTTCAAAAAAGCCAAAAACAAGTGCGTCCCAGACCGAAACATGGTTCCCCCCACCCATCTGATTCCCCATTCGTACTCCGTGGGCGCCAAAACTACCTCTCCACCAGCCGCGAAACCCTGGCGTCCTCCGTCCGCCACCCCATCCCACCCATCAACCGCCGCCCTCCTACATCACGCCGGAGCCGATACCTCGACATCGTCATCCACCGCAACCTCAACCGCAACGCCCGCCATGGCTAGTAGTTGAAGCCGAGGCCGAGCCGTCCGTACCCGAGCCAGTTCAACCACGCCATCCTGCGCCTCACCACTGCCGCTCCAACTTCGGCACCCTCCACCGCACCGAAGTTGTTCTTGCCACGCCGTCCTTCGCCGCCTCGGATCTTCTTCCCCTCCGCCGACATACGGCCACGGCAACACGGTCAACAATTTGGCCATGGGTTCGTCCAAGCCTGCACCCTCCAGAACATCGGATTCCCCGGTAAAAAGAAGAAGATCGGCGCGACATGTGGAGGTGACCACACCGGCAACCGAAGAAGGTACTCCTCTTCCCTTATTCGTGCAAATCTTACGTCTCTGCTTGCATGGTATTCATCCCATAGAAGACACTAGTTGACCGCTTCTTCTTGATACTAGATGTTCCTAGTAACTCGGGATGCACAAGGTTTCTCCTCATATACTATTTCACCTTAGCTAGAGGTCCGCTTCCCCCCTGAATTTCAATTTCTGGCCAGTTGATTCCCAATTAACGGAAGCATTCCTCGGTGTAACAGGCGCTAGTACGACTATTACGCCGGGGAAGCAGCGCCTTGGAGTTTATCTTAGGGGCGTGTGCGGCCTAGAGCTACTGGCGCCCGATCTGGAGGTCGGCCGGGATTAAAGGGATGGCTTGGGGGCGCTGCCAAGCACGGTGGTGGTGTGAGGTCGATGGGAGGGCGGGGCCGCGGAGGCACGGGTCTGGGACGGTGGTCGCTGGCGGTTCGAGAAAGATCGTCAACAGTGACTGGCGGGAGGTAGACGAAGGTCATCTGCCCGTTCCTTATAGATCGGACGGTTCATTAAAAAATCGATTAACCTATTTATTTTTAGTCGACTGTTATCTTAGATATGACCACATGTGGTGGTGTGCTGGAGGAGTACCTGCATTTCCTGTGCTCATATATTACAAAATCATACGGAGTAGAATCTAATTTTGTTTGCCATGCAAAGCTATCATATGTCTCCTGTCATTTATTTTTCAGTCACCTGCTATCTGCTACTTTTACAGTGCACTAGTTCTGCACACACTTCATCCATAATCTCACTATTGTGCTTTTATGCAAGGGTATTTCAGAGTCTGCCGAAAGCGAAGCAAAAAAGAAAAGTGACAAGTCGTGCCAGCTTTCTATGCGGCTAGGCGCGGCACGTTACAGCGCTTTAAAGGGTGCAGTGTCAGCAGATGGAGACGGTAAACGTTGCTTTGGAGTTGATGACCTCGCTTGCAATGAACCACCATCCCAGGTGCTTGCTTTAACTTCGCGGTGTCATATGTGGTTGCATGTTCCATATGGTGTCTAGCTTGTATTTGAAAGGCCAAAGTCGGTCTTTATTAAGATAAGGAAAGATATTTTTTACATGAACCACCATCCCGTGAGCACCAGAAGACAAATAGCTAGTCAGGGCACTGGCCGAGTCAGTGATAAGCCCAGCAAAGACAAGCATCACCTGGAAGCCAACTAAAAAGCCGTGATGGTGGCGAAGCAGCCCGCCTCCCACCAGGCTCTCGGGTCCTAGATGATCATGTTCACCACTCCAGCCGGATGTCTAGCTTGTATTGCTTCCAATTTGGTTAAATTGCATTTGCTTAGCTTACACATTATACCTTTGAATATGACATGCCTTTTTGTTTTTGGTACATACTAGTACATCAGTGTATTAACCATGTTCTTACATCAAACTAATGTTCTTGTGTATCCCTCATCAATCACTTATGACGAGGCAGGCAAGCAAGGGGACTACTCCTCATTTAAAGAATGCAGCGTCAGCCTCCCGACATGATTCTCAAGAAACAGAAATGCTAGATGAAGATAGTGAACGTAGCTCTGTAGTTGATTACAGCATTTCCCCTACACTAGCATTGCAGGTGCTTGCTCTAAGTTGGTGTCACGCCCAAGATGCGACCCTATCCTAAAGGAACTCGAAGGTCCCACCAAGGATAGAAGCGCATCTTGAAGACGCTTTTGCAAGGTGGATATCATTACATCAACATTACATAATAGATAGGGATACATACATAAGGCATACCATGCCACACGAATACAACATCATCTTACATAAGATCAACATCCGACTACGGATGAAACACAAACAGAAACTCAAACGACATCCACCCTGCTAGCCCAGGCTGCCGACCTGGAACCTATCCCCTGACCGAAGAAGAAACAGAAGAAGAACTCCAAAACAAGTAACATCGCTCCCGCGTCATGATCATTGCATAACCTGTACCTGCAACTATTGTTGTAGTAATCTGTGAGCCACGAGGACTCAGCAATCCCATTACCATCGGTATCAAGACTAGCAAAGCTTAATGGGTAAAGAAGGGGTAAAGTGGTGAGGTTGCAGCAGCGACTAAGCATATATGGTGGCTAACATACGCAAATGAGAGAGAGAAGAGAAGCAAAAGGAATGGTAGTGAAACAAGCAATGATCAAGAAGTGATCCTGAACTCATGCTTACGTCAAACATAACCCAAAGCGCCCGCCCCGGCCCGCGCGCGCCCGCGCTGTCCCCGCGCCCGAGCTCCACCACCCTCTCGCGCCGTGCCCCGCGGCCGCCGCCTCCGCCGCCCCGGCGATGCTCCGCCCGCCGCCTGCTCCTGCACCGGCCGTCTCCCGCGTCCCCGCCGGCTGCCGCCCACCCGACGACGCTGCGCCGTCCCGCCGCCTCCCATCGCCTGTCTGCCTCCGGTGGACCTCGCCTCGCTGCCGGCCCCGTCCCCGACAACTCCGACCGCCGGCGCCTCGGATCCGGCGAGATCCACCGCCACTTCGATTTCCGTGCGATTCCTAGGTTGACCCCAAATTTTGACCAAGTCCCTGAAATTTTTGCATTATGTACCCATATTCATCGCATCATATCTCCTTGCATACTACTCCGTTTTGTGTGCATGATATATCAAAATGTTCATTGTGAGATGCTCTTCATTTCATTCCATTGTGCCATGTTTGTTTGGATCCATTTTGATGCCTGAATCATCATTGCAAGAGTGCATGTTGCTGTTCACCTGCTGAAACTGTTATAACTTGGGGATTTGTCTTTTTCATTGCATTTTGTGTGTGCATCCTTTGAGCTTGATGTCTACATGTCGTTTGTACTATGTCATGCCATCTCTACAGTGGTGCCATACATGTAGTTTTGTGAGTCTTGTAGTGAGTGCATCGAGCTCGTGAAGTAGGATACTTGCTGTTGCTGTTTTGCTAGATTGTTTTTGTTATATTATGATGCTATGTAAACCTGCTTCTACAAGTCATTCTATGCATAATCTGGAGATGTATAAGGATGATTTGTTACACATGTCATGATCTATCCATCCATGCCCCTGGTTGCATTTATAGCCTGCTTTAATATGTAATCTTGCTCCAAAGTTGCTAAATAATGTTGCTGTCAGCCTGTTAACATTAAGTTCAGTTTTGCCATGTGTTTTTCTAGTGATCCATGCACCCTATGAACTTGCTATTGCCATGCTTAGATTCATAAACATGTATTCTTACTGTTGGTTTCCCTGCCATGCCATGTATTGTTCTGTGGTGAGTGGTTCAAGCTCACCAACATTCCTACTTATTGTTGTTCCTGCCATGTGTGAATCTGTCATATCATTTGCCATGTTTACATGGGTGCCATCATATTTTCTGTGCCCTTTTGGCTCATGGTCAGTAATGTACTTTTGTTATATGCAATTAGTAGATTCATGCCATGCCTTTGTTTGCCATGTAAAGTTCCTATAACATGTTGTTTGATAGCCCTAAACATTGCAACCTGATGTTATTCCTGTTAAGTTTGAAACTGTTATTATTTACAATCTTGACATGTCCTTTTGAGCATGATCTAGTGATTTCTGGAGTTAGCTCAGTGTTCATGTTTTGTTGTGCTTTACCTGTACATCATGTCCATGCCTTTTGTTTTCATATTTTGGTACCGTAGCATGTTGTTTTGGTGCTTGCAATATGCCTAGTTGCTGTTATGGACAGATTGTTGTCATATCTTGTTTGGAGTGTATGTGTTGAACCGTTGCTCCGTTTTGAGTGTGCGCTATATGAACTTGCTTGATTTTGCATGTAGTTTCATGTTATCATGTTGCATCCTTGTTTTGAGGTGTTTGCTTGATGTTTGTATGCATTTTGCATCAATGCCATGTTTAACTCGTTTTGCTCATATCTTCTAGGCCCTAGCTCCGAATTCAATGAACTTTATATCTAACTTGACTAAAATCTCATGTAGATCATATTGATGCATCTTAACTTGCTGTTTAATAACTTGAACATAAGGTTTATTCAGATCTGGACCAATTTCGAAATTTGCATATGAGGACTTACCGGAATTGTTATATGTTGTTTCCGGCCTCATTTAAACTTGCTTTGATGTGTTGCCCTTGTATGCATCATCTCTTGCCATGAGTAGCTCATCTAGCTTTGTCATGCATCATGCTTGGTTGTGCATCATGTCTTGTCCATGTGTGGTGTGTTTACCATGTTGTGTGCTTCTTCTCGATAGTTCCTGTTTTGTTGCGATCGTGAGGATTCGTTCGTCTACGCTTGGTTCGTCTTCATCCGTTCGTCTTCTTCATGGACTCGTTCTTCTTCCTAGCGGGATTTCAGGCAAGATGACCGTCACCTTGGATCTCATTACTATCATTGCTATGCTAGTTGCTTCGTTCTATCGCTTTGTTGCGCTACCTATCTCTTGCTCTTCAAGCCTCCCAATTTGCCATGTCAGCTCTAACCTTTGTCACCCTTCCTAGCAAACCGTTGCTTGGCTATGTTACCGCTTTGCTCAGCCCCTCTTATAGCGTTGTTAGTTGCAGGTGAAGTTGAAGGTTTCCCCATGATGGACAGGGTTATGTTGGGATATCACAATATCTCTTATATTACTAATGCATCTATATACTTGGTAAAGGGTGGAAGACTCGGCCTTATGCCTGGTGTTTTGTTCCACTCTTGCCGCCCTAGTTTACGTCATACCGGTGTTATGTTCCTTGATTGTGCGTTCCTTACGTGGTTGGGTGATTTATGGGACCCCCTTGATAGTTCGCTTTGAATAAAACTCCTCCAACAAGGCCCAACCTTGGTTTTACCATTTGCCTCACCTAGCCCTTTTTCCCTTGGGTTTCCGGAGCCCGAGGGTCATCTTTATTTTAGCCCCCCCCCCCGGGCCAGTGCTCCTTCGAGTGTTGGTCCGAACTGAGCTGCCTGCGGGGCCACCTCGGGAAACTTGATGGTTGGTTTACTCATAGCTAGTCTCATCCGGTGTTGCCCTGAGAACGAGATATGTGCAGCTCCTATCGGGATTTGTCGGCACATCGGGCGGCTTTGCTGGTGTTGTTTTACCATTGTCGAAATGTCTTGTAAACCGGGATTCCGAGACTGATCGGGTCTTCCTGGGAGAAGGAATATCCTTCGTTGATCGCGAGAGCTTATCATGGGCTAAGTTGGGACACCCCTGCAGGGTATTATCTTTCGAAAGTCGTGCCCGCGGTTATGTGGCAGATGGGAATTTGTTAATGTCCAGTTGTAGATAACTTGACACCTGATCCGAATTAAAACGCATCAACCGCGTGTGTAGCCGTGATGGTCTCTTTTCGGCGGAGTCCGGGAAGTGAACACGGCTTTGGGTTATGTTTGACGTAAGCAGGAGTTCAGGATCACTTCTTGATCATTGCTAGTTTCACGACCGTTCCTTTTGCTTCTCTTCTCGCTCTCATTTGCGTATGTTAGCCACCATATATGCTTAGTCGCTGCTGCAACTTCACCACTTTACCCCTTCCTTACCTATTAAGCTTTGCTAGTCTTGATACCGATGGTAATGGGATTGTTGAGTCCTCGTGGCTCACAGATTACTACAACAACAGTTGCAGGTACAGGTTATGCGATGATCATGATGCAAGAGCGATGTTACTTGTTTTGGAGTTCTTCTTCTGTTTCTTCTTCGATCAAGGGATAGGTTCCAGGTCGGTAGCCTGGGCTAGCAGGGTGGATGTCGTTTGAGTTTCTGTTTGTGTTTCATCCGTAGTCGGATTGTCAGGACCCCGACTCAATGCCACATCGATCTAGCATGTGACACCTCATATCACTTTGCGGCCTCACGCACGGTATTCCCACGGGTGTCGCCTTACCTTTGCCCGGGACCGTTTGCGCCTTTTGGCACACGTATATGACAGTGTCGCTAGCATCCATATGATAAGGAGCCCGGGCTGACATGGCTAGTCGTAAACCCAAAGTGGCACAGACTTACAGGGACAGGCATCCATGACCCAGCATCGAACGTGTCGGTCATCAGCGAGTGAATCCAGGCTGTAGCACTGAGCTAGCAGGACTCCGGTGAACCGGGCTGTAGCGGGCTAACAGGACTCCGGTATTCATCGCGTGACATTTCCCCGAAGGGACAGACACAGGAACGAAGATGGACACATGCCGGCCAGCCTAAGTGTTCCGGAGCAGTAGCAAGCTACCATGGCTCGGTGGAAACACTAGGAGACATTTCCCCGTAAGAGAGGCTACTAAAGATAAACAACTAGATGGTCAGATCCCACACATACCAAGCATTTCAATAACATACACACAATATGCTCGATATGTGCAAATACAACATGGCATCACAACATGACTCTACGACTCAAGTAATTTATTCAATAGGCTCCGAGGAGCGAGATATTACAAACATGGGTCTCATGACCCAACAATCAGAGCATATAAGTCAAAGCACATGCGGAAGCTTAACATGTCTGAGTACAGACATCTAGAAATGAAAAAGGCTGAGAAGCCTGAATATCTACCAGATCCTGCCGAGGGCACAAGATCGTAGCTGAGGTAACAAGCTAAACGTCGAAGACCATACGGAACTACTAGCGAGACTGAGGTCTCTCTACAAAAACATAAAATAGGCAAACGTGAGTACAAATGTACCTAGCAAGACTTACATCAGAACTAACTACATATGCATCATTTTCAACAAGGGGATGGTGGGGTTTAACTGCAGCAAGCCAGCTTTGACTCGGTGGCTATCCTGAACTACGACTGCAATGTAACTCTTTGAGGTGGCGCACACGAGTCCACATATTCACCATATCAATACACCACTATGGATCCGCTCCCGTCTCCCTACGAGAACGCCATCCATAGCACTCACGCTTATCTTGCGTATTTTAGAGTATCCACTTTCACTTGTCTATGAACTGATATAAGCAACCCAGAAGTCCTTTACCGCGGACACGGCTATTCGAATAGATGATGTTAACCCTGCAGGGGTGTACTTCTTCATACATGTTTCCACCACTTAGCGTCTGCACACGACATGTGCTCGGCAGACTTCAAGCGAAAGCCGACGTGGGTGTAGACCATGACCTACCTAAACACTCAAGTCTCTAGTCCAGGTTTATCGCCTATTCGGGTTCCATCCATGAGGAGATCCGGCCGGAGTTTCGCTCATAGCCCCAAACGATGTGAACAGGGTTCCGTGACACCAAACGGGCGCCCGGTATACCCGGCCACGTGCCTACCGCATCACAGCCCACCCCTCCGGTCAGCGCTGTCCACGGCCTCCAGCATACTACAAACACCAGAAACTACTTGCAACTCCTGGACAGAGGACAAGGGTGAATAAGAAGTCGAGCGGGGTCATATTTCAGGGCCCAATGTATGGTAGTAGCTGAATCATGGATCACAAACACAGAACTCAGTTCCTGAGGACGGCTTCAATGAGACAACCCACCATGTACTCCTACATGGCCTCTCACCGTCACCTTTTACCAAATCGTGTTCCCACACTTAGCTCACACACAGTAGGACATGTTCACACACCTCTGATTCATCCCCGATGAATCAGACCTGACTCAACTCTAAGCAGTAGCAGGCATGACAAACAAGCAAGAATGAGTAGGCACAACAGGGCTCAAACAACTCCTACTCATGCTAGTGGGTTTCATCTAATTACTGTGGAATGACAGGTCATGCAGAGGATAAAGGGGTCCAGCTACCGCAGCAAGTAACAGATGAATCGATGTTGTCCTAATGCAGTAAAAGAGGGCAGGAGCGAGAGAGTGGGATTTTATCGGAATGAACAAGGGGATTTTGCTTGCCTGGCACTTCTGAAGATAACATTGAGTCTTCATCAGTGTCAACGATCACATCGTCGGTACAACGTCTACCGAGGGAGAACAACATCGGCAAACACAGAAGGGAACACAATCAATGCAATGCACAATATGATGCATGATCATGACATGGCAAAATGAATGTGTTTTGAGCTAATGCAACTAGCAACAGATTAAATGAAGTTGGTTTGAATACAAGATTCAAATTCAAACTCCATATGTGATTATTTAAATGCCATTTATATGATTTGTGCTAAACAGCAGCTATAAGTTGTTCTAACATGCATGAAAATGGTACAGATGGATTCCTTGAATTTTTCTGATAATTTTTCATATATAATTTATTTCATTTGGAGTTACGGTTGAATTTCTATGATTTATTAAAGTTTAGGGCATTTTCTGAAATTTTCTGAATAATAATAAATCCAGAAATGATTTATGGCGTCAGCACCACGTCACTGTGATGTCAGCAGAGTCAACTGGGCTGGCTCAGGTCAAACCTGACGTGTGGGGGCCACATGTCAGTGACACAGGAGCTAATCCCGGTCAAACCCAGCGCTGACTGGGGTTTGACCAGGGGTGGGGCCCATTGTCAGTGGTTGTGGGTTTAATTAGTTGGGTCATTAACACTAATTAAGCATGCCACGTCGACAGTCGCCGGAGTATCGCCGGCGGCGACCATTCCGCACGGCGGCGCGGCTCGGATTTGAGCTAGGGGCGATGGTTTGGCGCGCGGTTTGGCTCATTAGAACGTCCGCGACGCGGCGCGTCCAGCGGTGGCTGTGGCCGCGGCTGGGGTGGCCGGAGCCGACGACGGCGATGGCAAGTGCGGCGGCCGGAGCTTCGGGTTCGAGCGGGGCGAGGCCACAGAGGACGGGAGGGATGGCTAAGGGGCTCACCGAGCTCCTAAAGATGCTAGGAGCACGGTGCCGTGCTCGGTTTCGAGCCTTGCTGGCTGCAGTGACGGTGGCGACATCGCCGGCGGCGTGGAGTTCTCGGCTCGTTGTGAACTGCGGCTAGAGAGGGAGGTAGGGCACGGGGAGAGGGGGAATCGGGTCAGAGGCTCACCGCGGAGCTGCAGGGAGGGTTAGGGGGCTCGGGGGCGCGCCGGAGTGGCCGAATCGACGGATAAGGGCGCCGGGGCCGAAGCTTGGAGATGATGACGATGGCGGCTGCTCGGGGCCTTTCTGGTCGCGTGAGACGTCGAGGAGGTCGAGGGAGGCACTGCGGAGCTCGGGAGCGCGTCGGGGAGGAGAGGGGGTGGCGGTGGCCGCGAGGGCAGCGAGGGTCAGCGACGGTGGCGCTCGGCCGGTTGTGTGCGAGAGGGACGGAGAAGGGGAGGGGCGATGGGAGAGGTCGAGGGGGTTCCAGGGGGGTGCGTGGCGTCACCGGGGCGTCGGGGAGGAAGCAGGAGGTGGCCAGGGGAAGCAGGAGGTGGCCGGGGCAGCGTCGGCGCCCGCCACGCACCTGTTCGTCCTCCTGGCTGAGGAGGAAGATGACAAGGGGGAGGAGGTGGGCTGGGCCGGCCAGATGGGCTGGCCAGCTGTTGGGCTGCGGGTGGGCTGCCAGGTAAGCTGAGGTAAGTTCTCTCTCTCTGCTTTTATTTATTGTTTTCTATTTGGTTCTGCTTTGTTTTGGTTTAGTAAAAATACTAAACCATTTTATAAAATCCTGAAAATAATTATGTGGCTAGAACTAGAATATACCAAACCACATAAAATGTTCCAGTAATTATTGGACATTTATTATTTATATATAATATATATATCCAATGCAAATAGCTATTTATTTAACTCAAAGGCCCAAAATAATTAACTCTGAGATACCAAAAATATTGTTTTGAGTTCTACCTCTTTACAATATTTTCAGAGACTAGGAGGAACATTTTCTTGGACTTCTTTGAGGAGATTTTAATGTTGATCATTTTTAGAAGGTTTCTGAGGCTTTGAAAATTCCTCAATTCAAATTTCATTTGAATTAAAACATGATGCTCACATGAGGTCTAGCCTAGTGCATAACAGGACCAGGGATGTGACACGGATGTTGATCTTATGTAAGATGATGTTGTATTCGTGTGGCATGGTATCCCTTATGTATGTATCCCTATCTATTATGTAATATTGATGTAATGATATCCACCTTGCAAAAGCGTCTTCAAGATGTGCTTCTATCCTTGGTGGGACCTTCGAGTTCCTTTAGGATAGGGTCGCATCTTGGGCATGACAGTTGGCAGCGTGATATGTGGTTGCATGTTGCATATGGTGTCTAGATTGTAATTCTTCCCATCTGGTTAAACTACATGTGCTAGTCTGCTTAGCTTATACTCCTGTAAATGTGACATTATACCTGTTAATGTGACATGCCTTCCTGTATTTAGTACATAGTACATCTGTCTATTAAGCATGTCCTTACATAAAACTATTGCTTTTTTTGTATCCCGCATCAATCAATATGACGAGACACCTTTAGTATATGCAGTGCGATATTAGTTGCATCTTTCATATGATTTATAGCATGTGTTGCTTCTAATTTGTTGAAATTCCATTTATGATAGGACGCTTTTAACTTGGCAGAGTCATATTGGTTGCATCTTTCATGTGGTGTCTAGCTTGCATTGCTTCTTATTTGCTTGAATGGTTTTTGCTTAGTTTACACAAACAGTTGTGAACATGCCATGCCATCCTGTTTTTCATACATATTCCATCCTGGTATCATGTGTTTGCCTTACATCAAAGTAGTGATTGTTAGTATCATGCATGAATGAGTTCTGAAGAGAGAATTTTATTGCTTTTTCTTGTCGGTTTTACTTGACAATTCAAAATCAATAAAGTGGAAGGAAGTTAGCAAGGCAGCGGATAAAGGTGCTCCTTCCAAATGGAGGGCCTCTACAGTTTCTACTCCTCCACACCCCAAGATGATTTCCAAGACAACACATGCATAGACACTCAACAAAGTTGTGTTTATGATGAGCACGTCTCCCCTAGTGCAGCATCACTGGTGCTCCCTCTAACTTGGCACTGTTATATGTGGTTGCATGTTATGTGTGATGTCTAGCTTGTATTGCTTCTAATTTTGTTGAATTCCATCTGCTTACTTTACACATTATACTTGAATAAGACACGTGTTCCTGTTTCTAGAACATACAATATCTGTCTATCACACCATGTTCTTACATCAAATTACTACTGTTCTGTAACCTGCAACAATCACTTATCATAAGACACGTTTGACTTTGGAGTGTGATATAGGTTACATCTCACATTCTTTTCTAGCTTGTACTACTAATTTGTTGAAATGGCACTTATGACGAGACAGTTTTAACTTGGTAGAGCGCTATTCGTTGCATCTTTCATATGGTGTATAGCTTTCATTGCTTCTTGTTGAAATGCCTTCTCCTTAGTTTACACATCATAAGCTGTGAATATGCAATGCTCTGAATATGCAATGGCACTAATGACGAGAGACCTCTAACATGGTAGTGTGATGTTGTTTGCATCTTGCATATGATTTATTTCTAATACTGCTTCACATTTGTTTAAACGCCATTTGAGACACTGTTAAGATGGAAGAGCGATATTTGTACCATCTTTCGTATGGTGTCTACCTTCCATTGCATTGCTTCTAATTTGGTGAAATGTCTTCTTCTTAGTTTACACATCATAGTTCTGGTTATCTTTTCCGTCCTGTTTTTCATACATATTACATCCTCCTATCATGTGGTTGTCTAACATCAAAGTTCAGTTCGTCTGCATCACGCATCAATTTGTTCTGAAGAACTAAATTGTTATTCGTTTTTCTTGTCGGCTTGACTTAACATGTCATAGAGAAAGAGGAAGAAACAGAGAATGGCAGGGAGTGAGAAGTGGATGAATCCTGCAGATTCTGCTGGTACTGATGGTGCAATAGAAGGTGAAAGTCTAGCGGAAAATTCTACTAACACGGCATCCCATGCTACACGAGCTACAAAAAAAGCCAAACAGAAACAAATAGCTGCCACCAAACAAGCAGAGACAGCCCTAGTTCTTGCAACACCTACCACAGTACTACCAGCTGCACGACATACTCGTGCGTCAACTGAGCTAGCAGCAAGTTCCCAAGCTCCCTTGCAACCTGACACTACTTCCCAAGCACTCTTGACACAAGACGAGTTGGCAATATCAGATGAACCTTGTGAGCTTCAACAGCAAGAAGGTAGTTGATGGAGTCAAGTTACAGTTGCATGCTTCTTTATATGTAGTCTCACAATTTGATGTACACTAACACTTCCTATGTTTGTTGTTGGACTAGCACCTAGGCGCAAGAGGAAATAAACATCAGGGATAATGCTCGATAGGTTAACTAAATCTAGAGGAGGAAGAATGGAGATCTATTTTGAGGCAGGTTTAAAAAGCCACGTGATGCTACAGAGTCAGCCAAGTTAGTATCAGAGGCAACGGTTGCCGTTAGGTGTCATGTACGTATCCTCTCAACATGGATTCAGTACATGAATGACATAGACGAAACCCAGTTCAACACCTTCCTCGACCATTTATCTGTAAGTATGGTTATGTATGGAAACTAGTAATATCGTCTTGCTCTGTCCCATACTTTCTAGGTTGCTGATAATGAGACTCCCATAATTTTCAACAGATGAGGTTCAAGTTGGATAGCCAAGATGATGCAACCAGATAAGCTTGCACCCATGTTTTCAAGTCTGCTCTGCGACGGTATCGGTATAACTTGAGGAAAACTCACTTTGAAGGCAAGGCTAACGGTGAACTTTCCCAAACATCTCCAGTGGAAAATATATCGGATGAAGACTGGAGGGGCCTTGTTAAACACTGGTCTGATCCGAAGTATCATGTACAGTATATATATGTGATCAGATCACATGTTGAAGTCCTATTGACGCATGTGCCACACAAATCTATCTTCTTGTAGGTGAAATGTTCAAAGAACAAGGCCAACTGTACGAAAGTGAAATTCCAACAGACGACAGGATCTCGTAGCTATATTGCACACTGCGAGGCTCTTGTAATTAGCTGTTGTTTCACTCTTTTCGCTGTACCATATTATCAGATCTATATTGACTTGTTTGAAATGCAGAGGAAAGCCCGTAAGGACCAAAAAGTACCTGAACCAAATGTTGTGGAAATCTTCAAGGACTGTCACACCAGCAAGAAGAAGGGCATGACTACACCAGTCAAAGCCGCTGTTGTAAGTCCTTAATCCTCATGCCTTTTAACTACTACTTACTCTAACTTGTGCCTTGAACTGCATGGTTTGCAGCCAATGTCTATTACTCTTTTCAATTTTATACACAATTGTCTTAGCGTATCATTGCACCTTACAAGGTTTAAAAGGGAGGAGTGATGTTCCTTTGATCTTGACCCGTAATCTAGTTCCATGCTGGACTTGCCCACACAACATTACAATTGCCTATTTGTCTGTTCTCAGTTGTTTTGTGATATGAATGATGTCATACTATGCTTACCGTATTATATACTTCGTCTCTTTATCCTTAGCCCTCAATACAATGTGAAGAAATAGACAATACATTAGCGATGGTACATGGTCATATGTTTGGAACCTAGTTTATTATGTACTTTGCAATAAAATACAACTAATATTTTACATGGGTTCACCAGAATAAGTTCTGTATATAGACCAAAGCTATTTTGTTTGGTTTTGCTACCTCCTTAATATCTTCTGTTCTGGTACTACTAATATAAAACCTCAACTTTTCAGCGAGCTATGGAAAAAATGGTGGAACCGCCACCTTCTGAAGGTGGTGAGGCAACTATAACCGTAATGTCAGCTCTTGCTGCAGTGGGTCAGTACATGTCCACTAACAGTGCCAAAAGCACGTTCCTGCGTAATACTGGGTTGGTTGTTAAGGCAATATCATCCAAACTGCCTCATGATCAAGATATGCAAGCTCAAAGCAATGTTGTATCTGCCCTCCAGACACAAGTCCATTCCCTAACATAGGCCCTTTGTGAAACAAGGAGAAACATTGCT
Source organism: Triticum dicoccoides (assembly GCF_002162155.2). Taxonomy (NCBI): domain Eukaryota; kingdom Viridiplantae; phylum Streptophyta; class Magnoliopsida; order Poales; family Poaceae; genus Triticum; species Triticum dicoccoides. The sequence continues at coordinate 416,459,768 of NC_041385.1, forward strand.
CAATGTCGTCAAGATATGCATGGTTTTGAAACCAGACTATCAGACATTTGCTATGTTGTTCAGGAGCCTAGGGGAAATGAAGGCGAGGGTTATGGTGTTCCATCGGACAATACAACATGAAAACGTAACAGTCAGGTCAAATGAACCGAGCTTCTGAACTTCTGGTGGTGCATTTATGTGCTAGACTATTAAGTTTTATGCCAACCTTCATTTTGTTATATAGTTGTAATTTGTTTTGGTGCAATACAAAATTTATTCTTAACATGCAGCCACCGGCTGAAGAAAACAACAAGCCATTTTTGTATAGTGTAGGGTGTTCCCTATATTTGCACTGGTGGCGATCTTTGATGCCAAGTGGATGTAATCTATGCAATCGCCTTAATAGCCTAGCGTTAGTTTGGGCCTTATTTATTTCCTAGTCTTCTTTTTCCTTGGTTTGCTAGTGGCCGCAACTACCCATGGGCCATATATGGGCCGTAGGATCCATGGGTCTCTTACAGGTCGTCGATAAATGGGCCTGTAATCGGTGGGCCTCGGGCCGTCGATAAATGGGCCTGTAATCGGTGGGCCTCGGGCCGTCGGATAAATGGGTCTACATGGGCCATAATCGGGCGTAATTGGTATCGGCCCAGCACGGTAACGGGCCGTTAACAGGCTGTAGGACTGCAAAAGCTTAATTCTGTCACAGGCATAACGGGTCGTTAATGGGCCAGAATATAGGACGGGCTGGCCAGAAACGGGCCGACTCTTGTCATGGGCGGAATTTGGCCCATTAGGGTAACAGGCCAGTAACGGGCCGACTCTTGCCATGGGCCGAATTTGGCCCATTTGGGGAACATGCTAGTAACGGGCCGACTCTTGCCATGGGCCGAATTTGGCCCATTAGGGGAACAGGCCAGTAATGGGCCGAAAGTAATCGAGGGCCGAAAAGGAGCCCAAGAACGTATGGGCCGTCAATAGGCCGAAAGCTAACACGGGCTGGAAACGGCCCATGTAAATCACGGGCCGTTAACGGGTACAAAGAAAATTACTATTCATTATGGGCTAGAGTCACCGTGGGCCTGTAAAGGGCCAAAAGATACGAAGGCCTCATATGGGCCGAAAGACGTCGTGGGCCATACATGGGCTGAAAGTGAAATGGGCTGGTGTTATATTCGACGGGCCACATGACGTTGTTGGGCCGATTTCCTTTAGTGCCTAACGGGTCGTGAGTTAACGGGCCGTAAAATGGGCTATTTGCAAAGAGACCGTTAACAGGCTTTTCATGGGCCAGCCCGTTAACTTTTGACCAAGTCAAACGGGACGGCTTTGTAAGCTAAATGGGCCAGTGGTGGGCCGTGGCACGTGTCGACATATCATAGGCGCCTATCTGACCCACTGACAAACTGACACGTGTTTCATCCGGCCAATAAGAATTTTACACGTGGAAATTTCCCATTGGTCGGGGCTATTAACGGGTTATCGGATCCAAAATCCGACCCGATAGCTTAACGGCGTTCCATTATGGTGGATGCCACGTGTTGGTCACCCTTGACGAAAGCACTTCTGTGACGCGCGATTTATTGTCATGGAAGTGGACACTTCTGTGATGATAATTTTGGTAATGTCATGGAACACTTCTACGACAACACATGTATGACTATCTTGATTCTGTCATAAATTTGTCATGGATGTACATGCATGATAAAAAACGAGACCTATTGTGACAAACACGTATCATCACGGAAGTGTATTTTTTTGAAGTGATGGTTCTTAGCATATAAATCAAAGCTCACTTCAGGAGGATTATTTCTAGGAAAGAAAGTAAAGCTCTGAACAAAGTTGTTTGTGAGAATTTGGTGCTGGTCACACTCATCTGCGATGAAGACGGTGAGGCCGGCATTAGCAATATAATGCATGAACTCGTCAAGAATTCCAGCCTCTTGCAGGAACGGGGTGTGCAGCAATTCGCACGGCTGTACCTCCGCCAACCTCCGAGGGTGGAGATCACTGTCAGAAGACTCCCCAATAACACCCTTGGAGTTCTTCTTAGAGCCAAACTTCCTGAAGATATTCATGTCCGCGTACAATTTTTCCTATGAATAAAAATCTGAATTTTTAGTTCACAAAATCTTCTCAACAAAATTTCACAAAATTGATAGCAACTACTCATAGGGATACATAGAGGCTGAGGGAGTCCTGGACTAGGGGGTGTCCGGATAGCCGAACTATCATCATTGGCCGGACTCCAAGACTATGAAGACAAGATTGAAGACTTCGTCCCGTGTCCGGATGGGACTTTCCTTGGCGTGGAAGGCAAGCTTGGCAATACGGATATGTAGATCTCCTACCATTGTAACCGACTCTGTGTAACCCTAGCCCTCTCCGGTGTCTATATAAATCGGAGGGTTTTAGTCCGTAGGACGAACAACAATCATACCATAGGCTAGCTTCTAGGGTTTATCCTCCTTGATCTCGTGGTAGATCTACTCTTGTACTACCCATATCATCAATATCAATCAAGCAGGAGTAGGGTTTTACCTCCATCGAGAGGGCATGAACCTGGGTAAAAACATCGTGTCCCTTGTCTCCTCTTACCATCCGCCTAGACGCACAGTTCGGGACCCCCTACCCGAGATCCGCCGGTTTTGACACCGACATTGGTGCTTTCATTGAGAGTTCCTCTGTGTCGTCGCCCATAGGCCCGATGGCTCCTTCGATCATCAACAACGACGCGGTCCAGGGTGAGACCTTTCTCCCCGGACAGATCTTTGTATTTGGCGGCTTTGCAGTACGGGCCAATTCGCTTGGCCATCTGGAGCAGGTCGAAAGCTACGCCCCTGGCCATCCGGTCAGATTTGGAAGTTTGAACTACACGGCCGACATCCGCGGAGACTTGATCTTCGACGGATTCGAGCCACAGCCGAGCGCGCCGCACTGTCACGATGGGCATGATTTAGCTCTGCTGCCGGACAGTGCCCTAGAGGCCGCACAAGAGTCCGCTCCGACCCTTAACTCGGAGCCGACTGCGCCAATCGAGGATGGGTGGCTAGACACCGCCTCGGGGGCTGCTACGCCTACGGCGATGGAGCCGAATACCGACCCTGTCCCTTGTTAAGCTCGTGACTCTGAGGTGCCGGACTCCTTGCCGGACTCCGAACCTCCCGCGCCCCTACCAATCGAATCCGATTGGGCGCCGATCATGGAGTTCACCGCTGCGGACATCTTTCAGCACTCGCCTTTTGGCGACATCCTGAATTCGCTAAAGTATCTCTCTTTATCAGGAGAGCCCTGGCCGGATTACGGTCAGGACGGTTGGGATGCAGACGACGAGGAAATTCAAAGCCCACCCACCACCCACTTTGTAGCCACTTTCGACGACTTAACCGACATGCTAGACTTCGACTCCGAAGACATCGACGGTATGGACGACGATGCCGGAGACGACCAAGAACCAGCGCCTACGGGGCACTGGAAAGCCACCTCATCATACGACATATACATGGTGGACATCCCAAAGGATGGGAATGGCGATGGAACAGCGGAGGATGACCCCTCCAAAAAACAGCCTAAGCGCCGGCGTCAGCGGCGCCGCTCTAAATCCCGCCACAGCAAAAATGGAGATTCCGGCTCCGGAGACAATAAAACCCCGGACAGTGCCGAAGATAACCCCTCCAGCAAGATTCAGCACAGGAGGATGGAGAAGCCAGCCCTCGTGAGAGAGCGGCAGACAAAGAGGTAGAGGACGATAACTACATGCCTCCCTCCGGAGACGAGACAAGCCTCGACAACGACGAATTTGTCGTGCCTGAGGATCCCGTTGGACAAGAGTGTTTCAAACGCAGGCTTATGGCCACGGCAAACAGCCTCAAGAAAAAGCAGCAACAGCTTAGAGCTGATCAAGATTTTGCTAGCCGACAGATGGACTGAAGTCCTTGCGGCCGAAGAGTACGAACTCGAACGCCCCTCCAAAAGCTACCCCAAACGCAAGCTGCTGCCCCGATTAGAGGAGGAAGCATATAAACCTACATCACCAGCGCACAATATGGCCGACCGGCCACCACGTGGCCGCGACAGAGAGGCCTCTAGGCCCTCCACTAAAGCCGCACCCCGGCATTGCTCGAAAAGTACAAAGCCACGGGGGAATGCGCCGGACTTGTGAGACATATTGGAGGATAAGGCAAGACAAACAAGATCGATCTATGGATCGCGTGGGCGCCCCACGATACGCGACAACAATCGCCATGCTGGATATAGCAATTCCGTCCGGGCCGAACGCAGTAGACAAAGCTCGCTTGAGCTGCGTTGTGATATAGCCCAATACAGAGGCGCCACACACCCACTATGCTTCACAGATGAAGTAATGGATCATCAAATCCCCGAAGGGTTCAAACCCATGAACATTGAATCCTACGATGGCACAACAGATCCCGCGGTTTGGATCGAAGACTATCTGCTTCATATCCACATGGCCCGCGGTGATGATCTTCATGCCAACAAATACCTCCCACTCAAGCTTAAAGGACCAGCTCGACATTGGCTCAACATCTTGCCAGCAGAATCAATTGGGTGTTGGGAGGACCTGGAAGCCGCATTCCTTGATAACTTCCAGGGCACATATGTGCGACCACCAGACGCCGATGACCTAAGCCACATAATTCAGTAGCCAGACGAATCGGCCAGACAATTCTGGACACGGTTCTTAACCAAAAAAATCAAATCGTCGACTGTCCGGATGCAGAGGCCCTTGCAGCCTTCAAACACAACATTCATGATGAGTGGCTTTCCCGGCACCTAGGACAGGAAAAGCCGAAATCCATGGCAGCCCTCACATCACTCATGACACGCTTCTACATGCGAGAGGACAGCTGGCTATCCTGCAGTAACAACCTCACCAAAAAATTTTGTAGTCCGGATACCAAGGACAGCAATGGTAGGTCGCGTCGCAATAAGCACAAGCGCCGCATTAACGGCGATAATACGGAAGATACGGCAGTCAACGCCGGATTCAGAGGCTCTAAACCCGGTCAGCGGAAAAAGCCATTCAAAAGAACTACTCCGGGCCCGTCCAATTTGGACCGGATACTCGATCGCTCGTGCCAGATACACGGCACCCCCGAAAAGCCAGCTAATCACACCAACAGAGATTGTTGGGTGTTCAAGCAAGCAGGAAAGTTAATCACCGAAAGCAATGACAAGGGGCTGCATAGCGATGACGAGGACAAGACACGGCCACGGAACAATAGAGGACAGAAGGGTTTCCCCCCCACAAGTTCGGACGGTGAACATGACATATGCAACCCACATACCCAAAAGGGAGCGGAAGCGTGCGCTTAGGGACGTATACGCGATGGAGCCAGTCGCCCCAAAGTTCAATCCATGGTCCTCCTGCCCGATCACTTTTGATCGAAGGGACCACCCCACCAGCATCCGCCACGGCGGACTCGCCGCATTGGTTTTACACCCAATCGTTGACGGATTTCACCTCACTAGAGTCCTGATGGACGGCGGCAGCAGCCTGAACCTGCTTTATCAGGATACAGTGCGCAAGATGGGCATAGACCCCTCAAGGATTAAACCCAAAAAACGACCTTCAAAGGCGTCATACCAGGTGTAGAGGCCAATTGCACTGGCTCAGTCACACTTGAAGTGGTTTTTGGATCCCCAGATAACTTCCGAAGCGAGGAGTTAATCTTCGACATAGTCCCATTCCACAACGGCTATCATGCACTACTCGGACGAACCGCATTTGCAAAGTTCAATGCGGTGTCGCACTACGCATACCTCAAGCTCAAGATGCCAGGCCCTCGAGGACTCATCACGGTTAACGGAAACACTAAACGCTCTCTCCGAACGGAGGAGCATACAGCGGCTCTCGCGGCGGAAGTACAAAGTAGCCTCTTAAGGCAATTCTCGTGTCCGGCTGTTAAGCGACCGAACACCGTCAAGCGAGCCCGGAGTAACCTACTACAAGACCACCTGGCATGTTCCAAGCACGCGTAGCAATGCGGCCCCAACCCCAGCCCTCGCAAAATCGCGAGACCAGTACCACGCGTACATCACTACGCTCTGGAGATACCATGGGCATAGGGGGAGGGGCACGACCACGGCAGGTCCAGAGTGCGGCTTAACCACACCAGGGGCTCCCAAATGTGTCATCCTTTTTTCTTTCTTTTTTTTTCTCAGGACTCCGTTTCCCAGAAGCCATGTCCGGCAGTAGACCTGCCGAACTCACGATGCAACAGCCAGGGAAGGAGAAAAGCTACGACGAGTATCCGGGTGGTCTCCATTACGAGCATTATACCTATTTTATACACCATTCCGTAGCCTACCCCTGGAGGGGGACATGTTAAATAGTCCCACCCCTTGCTTATCGCACTATTTGTATTGTTCTGCATTCATTGCAGTACTTTTTAAATAAATAATGCATCGCTTTTTGCCTATCATTGCATTCCTTTTTATATATATGTTCAATTATGACATGTTGCATCTGTACGCTTTGGTACGGCCAAATACACCAGGGGCTTAAGTTCCCCAAATTATGGTGTGATAAGTCCGAACACTTTCACAAGTGTGGCACCCCGAACTTATAGCATTATATGCATCGGCTCTGAATCATGTCTTGGGTCAATAGTTGGTTTTGCACGGCTCCCATGTTTTGGTACCAGACGTTCCGTTATATCGGCTAAGGTAGCGCTGGGAGAACCACTGCGATTGTGCCCCAGTTGAGCTGGGCTGAGCACCTCAGTGGAGAAAGCTAAAACTGACCGTCACGATGGGGCGAGAGCCGGTCGCTGTTCGAGAGGTTTTTTCGAGTCCCTAAAGACTTATGCCGCTTAGAGCGAGGAACCGGCTTTGTCTGGCCCAGGCGTGGATAGCGCCCCGAATTCGGCCTTCCGAACACTAGGGGCTTCGCCGAAATTTAAAATTATAGAATTCTATGGCTAAGTGAGAGTGTTCAAGCATTATAAGTCCAGTTGCCTCGTTCGTTGTGTTGAGCGCCTCCCTAGAAGGACCCCAAAAATGGGAACAAGAGCGCTCAAGTTTATCCCGAACACCCTAGCACTCGTGGCATGGGGGCCAAAGCCAACGACTTGCCATCTCTCAGATTTGATAAACGGCCGCACAGAAGGTAATATTTTAAATTAACAAGCGTTGCTTAGCGCATATGAACAAAGTTTTCAGCACACAGGATAACAAAATGTGAGTCTACTCAAAAATTACATCTTTGGAGCATTCGCCCGCAATAATGCGGGCACCCTTTAGGATGCCCTTATAATACATCTCGGGCGTGCGATACTCCTTGCCCGGCGGTGGCGCGTCTGTCACAAGCTTCTCGGCGTCCATCTTGCCCCAGTGCACCTTAGCGCGGGCAAGGGCCCGACGGGCACCTTCAATGCAGGCGGAGTGCTTGATGATGTCAACCCACGGACAGGCATCCACCAGCTGCCGCACCAGACCGAATTAGCTCCCAGGCATGGCTTCTTTGGGCCACAGCCGAACTATGAGGCCCTTCATGGCCTGTTCGGCCACCTTGTGGAGCTCGACCAGCTGCTTCAGCTGGTCGCTCAGGGGCACCGGATGTCCGACCTCAGCATACTGAGACCAGAACACCTTTTCCGTCGAGCTCCCCTCCTCGGCTCTGTAGAACTCGGCACATCGGACACGCTACGGGGCAGATCTGCGAACGCTCCTGGAGAGCTCCGAATTCAGGTAAGTAACAAGTAATTCACTTTTACATGCTTGCTCTGCATGAAGAATGCCTTACCCGCCGCTATCTTCTTTGCTGCCTCAATTTCCTAGAGGGCCTTCTGGGCTTCGGCCTTAGCGGCTTTGGCACTTTCAAGAGCCAACGCGAGCTCGGACCCTTGAGTCTTCGAGTCACGCTCCAAACTCTCGTGTTTTTCCACGAGAGCCTGGAGCTCTTGCCGCACCTCTGCCACCCGCGCCTCCTGCTTCTCTCACTCGACGTGTTCCGCAGCCGCATTGCGTTCGGCCGTGGACACCGCCTCCTTCAGGGTCGCCACCTTGTTCGTAGCTCGTGGAGTACCCATGTTATTCTTGTCATTTTTCTTTTTTGCAACCAAATCCTTTTCTATAAGGTGTTACTCACCTTCCTTGTCCTCGAGCTGCTTCTTGGCACAGCCGAGCTCGATCTCGGACCGCTTGAGGTTCTGCTTCAAGGAATTGACCTCCGCAGTTAGTGCGGCAGAGGTCAGCAGCGCAGCCTGCATTCCCATATTGACATATTTGTGTTAGACTCCCGCGTATATCTTTTTAGATCCTCAGTTCGGCTTTTCTTTCCGAACACCGAACTGAGCATCAGGGGCTACTGTCTATGCGGTACTATTTTAGATATCTTAAAAATTCTTACCTCAAAGCCTGTTAGAAGGCTGGTGCAGGCTTCGGTCAGCCCGCTCTTGGCAAGCTGAACCTTCTGAATCACCGCACTCATGACAGTGCGGTGTTCCTCATCGATGGAATCGCCGTTGAGCGCCTCCAGCAAGTTATCCGGCACCTCCGGTTGGACGGAGGCCGCCGGCGTCGCTGTCTTGCCCTTCCTACGAAGGGGCCGCCCGCCAGACTCCGGAACCACCAAAGGTTCCGGTGCGGAGTCCGGTCCAAAGTCCGGGAGGTTTCCCTGCAGCACCTCCGGGGCCTCCTCCTCCTGGCTGGTCCCCTTCTGGGACCCCACCTCGACGTCGTCTGCGTCACGGAGGGAGGAGGCGGTCGGAAGTGAAGCGCTATTCACATCCGACGAACCCAGGGACCCGCTCGACGAAGCGGGGAGATCCTTGGGCGGACTACATGGTTGTATTCGGCGTTAGAAGACGCTATGCGATGAAAGAAAAAACATGAGTTATTCTGGAATCCGCACTTACGATCTCGCCAGGGGCTTGGCCATCGAGGGCCACTCCTCTTCACCGTCGTCGGCGTTGGTGGAACAGTCCGGAGGAAGGGTCCTCCCCTTCTTGGACCCTTTGGCCTCCCCCGTTGGGGAAGCCTTCCTCTTCTTCTCTCCCCCGCTGGGGGAGAGGCCTCTTTCTTCTCCTCCTCGTCTTCGTGGGAGGTGTCCGCTTCGCAGTCATCGGATGATGAATCCGATAACACCTGGTGCTGGGAACTCCTCCGGGTTCCCGTGGCCTTCTTCTTGGCCTTCTTCTCCGGCACCACATAAGGCGCCGGGACCAGCAGCCCTGTCAAACGGGCATCCGCTGGGTCTTCTGGAAGGGGAGCCGGACAGTTAACCTGTCCGGACGTCTTCTGCCAGGCCTGTTAAAGGTAATGGGAGTTTAGATCCCACATAGAGTCAAACTATGGAAAGCAAGTGTCCCATAAAGGATAATATAGCTTACCTCGCCAGCCTGACACTGCGAGCTGAATCCGCGATCTTCGGTAGCGGATGCGGGAGCCTCGGCGCCCTTGAACAGCACCCTCCAGGCCTCTTCGTACGTAGTGTCAAAGAGCCCGCTCAAAGTCTGGTGCTGTGCCGGATCGAACTCCCACAAGTTGAAGTCTCGCTGTTGGCAGGGGAGAATCCGGCGGATGAGCATGACCTGGATTACGTTGACAAGCATGAGCTTCTTGTTCACCAGGGTTTGGAGACAGGATTGGAGTCCGGTCAGCTCTTCCGAATCACCCCACAACATGCCCTTCTCTTTCCAGGAGGTGAGCCGTGTGGGGATGCCAGATCTGAATTCGGGGGCCGCTGCCCATTCAGTGTCACGCGGCTCGGTGATGTAGAACCACCCCGATTGCCACCCTTTGATGGTTTCCACGAAGGCGCCCTCGAGCCAGGTGACGTTGGGCATCTTGCCCACCATGGAGCCTCCGCACTCCGCTTGGCTGCTGCCCACTACCTTCGGCTTGACATTAAAAGTCTTTAGCCATAAGCCGAAGTGGGGCTCGATGCAAAGGAAGGCCTCGCACACGACGATAAACGCCGAGATGTTGAGGATAAAATTCGGGGCCAGATCGTGGAAATCCAGGCCATAGTAGAACATGAGCACCGGACAAAGGGGTGGAGTGGGAAGCCCAGTCCGTGGAGGAAATGGGGAAGTAATACCACCCTCTCATGGGGCCTGGGGGTGGGGATGAGCTGCCCCTCGTCGGGGAGCCGGTGCGCAATATCGCTGGACAACTATCCAGCCTTGCGCAGCTTTTTGATGTGCCCCTCCGTGATGGAGGAGGCCATCCACTTGCCTCCCGCTCCAGACATGGTTGGAGAAGGTTGAGGTGAGATGTGCGGGCTTGGGCGCTAGAGCTCGAGTGCGCGGAGATGGATAAGCAAAGGAGGAAGAAGGCGTAGGTAAAAAGGTGGATCCTTATCCCCTTATATATGGGCGGACGAAACTATGCGTCCCCACCAGCCCGGTAAAACTCGCTTATCTCCCAAGCACCGCAATCAATGGCGCAGTTGGGTTACCCACGTCCGTATTGATGAGGATCCCGGAATTAGGGGACACGATCTCTGCTGTGACAAGACGTGCCAAGGAAACCACTTCGCTAAATGCGCTGAGGTGGAACAATAAAAACGATTTGAGTAAAGGCTTGGCCGTGGTGTGGCGTCATATCACGAAATACGTCAGCAGATTGAACTTGTGTAAATATTATTCTCTCTATGGTGGTATGTCGAATTTATTTTGCAGAGCCGGACACTATCCTGGTGTTCAAAATCTTCTATGAATTATTTGGAGGAGGAACCCGCCTTGCAATGCCGAAGACAATATGCGCGCCGGACTCGTCGTCATTGAAGCCTGGTTCAGGGGCTACTGAGGGAGTCCTGGACTAGGGGGTGTCCGGATAGCCGAACTATCATCATTGGCCGGACTCCAACACTATGAAGACAAGATTGAAGACTTCGTCCCGTGTCCGGATGGGACTTTCCTTGGCGTGGAAGGCAAGCTTGGCAATACGGATATGTAGATCTCCTACCATTGTAACCGACTCTGTGTAACCCTAGCCCTCTCCGGTGTCTATATAAACCGGAGGGTTTTAGTCCGTAGGACGAACAACAATCATACCATAGGCTAGCTTCTAGGGTTTAGCCTCCTTGATATCGTGGTAGATCTACTCTTGTACTACCCATATCATCAATATCAATCAAGCAGGAGTAGGGTTTTACCTCCATCGAGAGGGCCGAACCTGGGTAAAAACATCGTGTCCCTTGTCTCCTGTTACCATCCGCCTAGACGCACAGTTCAAGACCCCCTACCCGAGATCCGCCGGTTTTGACACCGACAGAGGCCATAGCAAGCATTCAAACTACTTAGAACACTAAGAATTCAACATGCAAGCTCATCTACAGCAGCACCAAGAGTAGCTATTTATTCAAAGTATAAACCACTAAAACAAAAACTAATTGGACAAATGATGGAGTCACATACCAAGTAACAATCCCTCGAAATAGTTTTGTAAACGGAGCTTCGAGCAAAGAGATCGAAATCCGCGGGTTTGAGCTCAAGAACACGGGAGAGAGAGCAATGGAGATTTTTTTTCTAGAGGTAAGTGATGATGTGGGCTAAAGAGATAAGTGAGGGGGCCCATGCGGGGACCACAACCCACCAGGGTGAGCCTGGGGGCCCTGGTGCGCCTAGGTGGGTTGTGCCCACCTGGTGCACCTCCCTCTGGTAATTTTTGCACCAAAAATTCTTAAATATTCAGAAAAAATCATATAAAATTTTCAAGGCATTCTGAGAACTTTTAGCTTTGGGTCATTTTTTTATTCCATGGGAAATTCAAAAAACAGACAGAACATGGCATTCTATTTTATTTAACTAATAAAAATAGAAAACAAAAAGTAAAGATAGAAGGTAGTGCTTACTAAATTCATCAACTTCATACCGCTCAAAAATGATTCATTAATAAGGTTGATCAGGTCTTATAACAACCACTTTCGATTAGTATGAAACCGAAGAACTTTCATAAATCACTAAATTACCTCAATGGGGATATGAATGTCCCCAACAATAAGAGTTTCATATTTCTTTTTGACAATAGGTAGAGGTATTTGAAAACTTCCAATAGTGATTGTCGGAGATTTTTCAATAACATTAATACCATTCACTTGGAATTGTTTCTTCGGAAAGTGCACTGTATCCTCATTACCATTAATATGAAACGTGACCTTGCTTTTATTGCAATCAATAAAAGCCCCTGCAGTATTCAAGAAGGGTCTACCAAGGATAATCAACATGTTGTCATCCTCGGGCATCTCAAGTATAACAAAGTCAGTCAAAATAGTAACATTAGCAACAGCAACGTGCACATCCTCACAGATACCAATAGGTATGGCAGTTGATTTGTCAGCCATTTGCAAAGATATTTCAATAGGTGTGAGTTTATTCAAGTCGAGTCTTTTATATAAAGAGAAAGGCATAACACCAACACCAGCTCCTAAATCACACAAAGCAGTTTTCGCATAATTCTTTTTGATAGAGCAAGGTATAGTTGGTATACCCGGATCTCCAAGTTTTTTAGGTACTCCATCTTTGAAAGTGTAATTAGCAAGCATAGTGGTTGTCGGCATTCTGGGAACGGGGGTCCCCAGACTTGCCTGCCTGCGGCCTGCGGCGTGGCTCAAAGGGGGCCCAGCACAACCCATCTTCATCAAAACAAGCTCAAGACCCTCGCGAGGGGCCAAGCCTCGCGGGGCGGACGATAGGGAGCTTCCTCAGGCACGGCCTCATCAGGAGGGCTCACGAGGAGGCGGAGAGTTCAAGGCGGGGTACCTCACGAGGTGCCCATGACGCAAGCCATGACGACCAAGGGCGCCAGTCGGATGCCAGCCCGCGCAGTGTCCTCCTTTCCTTTTTGGTGCAAAGGGAGCAAGCGCAGGCGAGAGCATCAAGCAAAGGCACCCATTTCGGTGCAACGAGACCAAGACCAGGCCAACGGCTGGGAGGAAGTCATTGTGGAGCCCAAGCAGGCGTCACCACCAGAGCTTTTGACAGGCGAGCACCAACTTTAGTCAGGATAGGTGTACCCGTTGTTCCCCTTCAAAATGGCCAATTGTTGGCGCCCTTCCCGCTCAATATTTGGGGAGAGGCCCAGGGCCTTTGCCTATAAATAGGACTAGCCAACCCCAGGGTAGAGGCATCTGGATCCTCACCAAGAAACCAGTAGATAGAGCGACTGAACTCCTCCTAGCAGTTCATCGCATCAGTCAAGAACAGACCCTCGCGAGGTTGTTCTTCCTTGTATTGTTCATCATCAGCCCAAGAGGCAATCCACCACACCACACACTGGAGTAGGGTATTACACCACAATGGTGGCCTGAACCAGTATAAACCCCGTGTCTCTTGTGTTGTTTCTTTCGTAGTTTAGATCCTAGCGATTCAGCGAGGAGCAGGTAGATAGAGGGCGAAATCTCCGCGCGAACCCTAGTGTTTGAATCTCAAGGGTCTGCCGGAACCCGAAATCCGACATTTGGCACGCCAGGTAGGGGTGCGCCGGAATTCGCCTCCCGTCGCCCTGTTCTTCTCCGACCATCGCGTTCATGTCTGACGCTCGTCGGGCCCGCACCGAGCGCCGAGCCGCCCTCGCTTCCCGCGTCGCCCAGACGGCTCCCGTCGGCAGGCGCCCCCGTCGTTCCCCGTCACCTGCCGTCAACGCCGCCACCGGCCCGGCGGGGAACAAGCAGCAAGCATCGTCCCAGCACCCATCCATTAGGCGAGACGGCCGCACTGCTACACCCTCGCTCACCCCTGCTAGTTCTTCGTCTCACGTGCCCCGCGCGGCCATGGAGGCTCGAGCTGCGCTCATCGCGGCAAACGAGCTCCTGCGCTACCGCCCAATCGACGATGTCTATGAAGAGTGGCTCGACCGAGTCGCCGAGCTCGTCCGCGCCGCTGGGGGCTCCCCCCCGCCGTCCTTCTCGCTGCACCGCGCCCCGCCTGCACAGGCAATGAAGCTCCTGGGGCGCCTCAGCCGCCTCCCCCTCGAGAAGGCGCCCTGGCCCCAAGGCGCGCGGCCCCTGAGCGGAACCCACTCCGTCAGGCGCCAGCGCGGCAGGAGCAGAGCTGCCAAGAAGTCCCTCGCCCTCGAGAAGCTGCTCAAGTGCTACCTGCTCCAGCACGCCAAGACCCCGCGCTGCTCCCAGCTACAGAGCATGGGGACCCTCAGGACCAAGCTCTTCGTCGCCCAAGGCCTCCTGTGGCCACAGCGGGCTGTCGCGCCTTCACCCCCGAGCTACGCAGGGTCGCATGGCCCGGCAAGTTCAAGCCAGACCTGCCTCCCCGCTACGACGGCACGGCTGACCCTGCAGAGTTCCTCCAGCTCTACGAGCTGGGCATCGAGGCCGCCAACGGAGATGAGAAGGTCATGGCGAACTGGTTTCCCATGGCGCTCAAGGACAGGGCCCGCACCTGGCTCCTGAATCTGGCTCCAGGCATGATCTCCTCCTGGGACGAGATGCGCACCCGCTTCATCGCCAACTTCCAGGGTACTCGCGACCGGCCACCCGCCGTGAGCGACATGCGCCGTATCAAGCAGCAACCAGGGGAAACCCTGCAGAAGTACATCCAGCACTTCAACAACGCGCGCCTCAAGATCCCCAAGGTGACCAAGGAGGCCATCATCTCAGCCTTCTCCGACGGTGTGCGCGACGTCAAGATGAAGGAGGAGCTGGCGATGCATGAAGACCTGTGCACCTCATTGGAGCTGTTCAACTTGGCGACCAAGTGCGCCAGGGCTGAGGAGGGGCGCCTCTCCCTCCTCGAGCTGCCTGCTGCAGACCCAGAAGAGAAGAAGCCCAAGGCCAAGGACGTGAGGCGCAAGGGGGCTGCCGTGCTCGCGGCAGAGCCAGACACCAAGCGGGGCAGAGATCAGACCGAACCCTCCAAGGGCAGTCGGTACTGTGTGTACCACGACCTCCACACCCACAATACCAATGAATGCCAAGTGCTCCGGGCCGTGCATGAAGGAAGGGTCGGCCGACGTCCTGACCGCAGCGACCGGGGCTACGGCCGGGGAGGAGGAAGGAACGCAAGACAATGGGAAGACCGCGGCCCACGCCAGGGGTGGCGCGACCAACCTCGCGAGGATCACTGGCAGGACCCGCCTCGCGAGGGAGGCTGGAGGTATCAGCCTCGCGAGGATCGCCCGCAAGGTAACGCAGGCCTCCCTCCGCTGCCGCCACAGCCAAGAAGAAATGAAGACCGTCATCAGGACGAGGGGGCTGGGGGCTTCCAGGAACCACGCGCGATCGCCTGCATCCTGGGCGGAGCTCAAGCCCCAGCCTCTCAGTGCATCTTCAAGCAGTTCGCCCGCGAAGTAAATGCAGCCCTCCCCAAGCTCGAGGCCACGCGCCCTCTCAGGTGGTCGGCGTGCACCATCACGTTCAGCTCAGTGGATCAGCTCAAGTGCGCGGCCACGGCCAGAGTCCTCTCGATGCTTTGCTCCCCAATCATCAGCAACGTGCTGGTCACTAGGACCCTCATCGATGGCGGGGCAGGGCTCAACGTCCTGTGCGTGGAAACATTCAACAATCTCCAAGTGCCCTACAATCAACTTCAGCTAACTAAACCTTTCTCCGGAGTCACCGACGGCTCCACGGTCCCGATCAGGCAGGTTCGCCTCCCTGTCACCTTCGAGGCACACGACAACTACCGCACCGAGCTCATCGACTTCGACGTCGCCCACATTCGCCTGCCGTACAACGCCATCCTCGGGTACCCGGCGCTGGCCAAGTTCATGGTCGTAACCCACCACGGCTACAACATCCTCAAGATGCCAAGAAGTGGCGGGGTCATCACGGTGCCCTGCGAAGAGAGAGACGCAGTGTGCTCCCTGGAGCGAGCCTTTCAGGCCGCATCACTGGAAGACTCGGATCGCGGAAGCAGGAGGCTTCCCGAGGCTGCCCCTAAGAAGAAGAAGACATCATCCGGCGCGGCCCCTTAGGAGGCAGGCCCCTCAAGGCCCGCGCCTGCTCAGGGGGAACCTCCTTCCATCGCATAGGGAAGCGCGCCCAGCGCCCTCCTCAGGCAGGGCTCGAGGGCTCTCCCCTGGAGGGCCGCCGACCTCGCCAAGGCCACGAGGGAGGCGCTTGGGCACCACATGGAGGCATGTTTCGAAGCACGTTTCCCTTAAGAAGGAGCAAGGCAAGGAGGGCCAAACCCTCAGGAGTTCCTCAGCAAGGCCATTCAGGAGCTACAGGAGTCAAGAGTCATGAGAGGCAGCCGCCGCCTACCCGCCGTGGCCCCCCATCCAGGCGAGGATGGTGGGCTGCGCGTCTGCATCGACATACCAGGGCTCAACCGAGCCGCGTCTCAGGAGCGCCTCTGGCCCTCGCAAGTGGGACGCTGTGAGGGTCCACGCCACAGCTACGTTCGCATGCCTTACGGCTTGCCGAACGCGGCTGCCGCGTACCAGCACCTCATGAGGGCCATCCTGGAGGCTCAAGGGGTCAGGTGCGCCGCAGCCCTGGCGGAGATGGAGATGGTCCGCGAGGAGCCACCAGCGCCTCCGAGGCCTCCTGAGGCCCCTGGGCCTGGGGGCTCGTGAGGATCGGCCCCCGCAGCCCACCGAGTCTGCTACACCAACACCCCTTCGTCCCCAACCTCATTAGGTGATGTCTTTCAAGTTTCATTTCCAGCTGGGAGCGCCCTCAGGGTCGCATTATTCCCAGGCCGCGTGGGTCCGTCCCTGCGGCGTGTATCCCTTTTTATTTCATGTTCTTAGCTTACTTTATTGGGGGCGCCCCTCGGGTTGCATCATCCCCAAGCCGCTCGGGTCAGACCCAGCGGCGTGTACCCCTCTTGTGTTTATCTTAGGGCCATGCTTCGACCCATCATGCTTGTTATTCGGTGCCTGTCCGTAACACCTTTTCTTCTTGGATGTCGCAAGCTTGCGCGTTAAAGGGGGGGTGCCTGAGCATCGCGACTCAGGGCTCCTACCGGCTCTCCAATCCTCACCCTCTGGTCTTGTCCATGGCATCGCGACCTGGCATGCCAGCGACGGCTGAGACCAGCTCGAGGGCCGGGACCCGAGGACGTAGAGTTTCGACATCTAACCCAGCTTGCGCGTTAAAGGGGGGGTGCCTGAGCATCGCGACTCAGGGCTCCTACCGGCTCTCCAGCCCTCACCCTCTGGTCTTGTCCATGGCATCGCGACCTGGCATGCCAGTGACAGCTGAGACCAGCTCGAGAGCCGGGACCCGAGGACGTAGAGCACTGGCATCTAGCCAAATTTGCAGGAACACACTCCAAGATAAGGCCAAGAGCCACGCGCAAACCGCCTTGAGGTAGGGCCCCGTGAGTCCCGCGCTGGCTCACGGGTGCCCAGATACACCTCATCAAGCCCTACTGTGCCAGCCACGTGTTAGGGCGGGGCTGTATACGCCCCGGGGGCTCCTCCCGGAGGGGAGCCCCCTCCCACGCACCATTGGAAGCACCATGCTCCGTGCTGGCTGACGACACTGCCGAGGAGCGGCTATGCCCGTACACATACGGAAGCGCTATGCTCCGCGCTGGTGATAAACAACTGAGGGTGGCCCCCGGGCCGCATCAACCTCAGGGAGCCCAGAGCTCAGTGTCTAGCCTCATCGCAACGCCTCCCCTCAGGAGTGCCACGCGAGGGGGCTGGGCACGAGGGCTATGCCTGGGTTACGCCCAGACGCACGCCACCCAGCCAGCCCCCCCCCTCCCCGGGCCTGGTTCGTCGCGCGTCCGTCCCTGAGCGGAGCCATGGTACGAAGGCCGTTTGAGCGTCAAGGGGGACTCCTGAGCATCGCGACTCAGGAGCCTAACTGGTCACGTAGTCCCTCACTCCTTAGTTCTTAAAGGCTAACGGCGGTTGAGGTATGCGCAGGGCCGGGCTCTGCAGACATAGAACGGTAGATCCACCCGCATCTCACCTCCCTAAGGAGTCACCCCCACATCTCACCTCCCTACTTGTTGTTCGAGCGCCAAGGGGGACTCCTAAGCATCGCGACTCAGGAGCCTAACTTGTCACGTAGCCCCTCACCCCTTGGCCCCGTCCTGGTTTCCGGTCGGGGCTAACGGCGGCTGAGGTGTGCGCGGGGCCGCGCCCTGCCGGCGTAGAACATAAGCAAGTAGGAAGGAATAGCGCAAATTTTAGGGAATTCAAAAGCAAATATTACAGTCCATATTGTTATCACAGCACCAAATGCAAGTTTTAACACCTCTCCGAGGCATGGTACATGTGCAGGAATTAAAAGCAAGACGGGAGCCATGACGGAGTCACTTGCCGGCGGTGGAGCTGCGTGGAGCGAGTTCGCCTTGTGGAGCAGCAGGGCCAGCAGCGCTCCGCTTCGGCTTGGTGCTGAAGGCCCGGAACTTCCCCAGCAGAGCCTCCGCGCGACCCTTCACGGCCTCAATAGCGGCAGCGGCAAGCTCGCCGCTCGCTGGCTCTAGCAGGCTGTCGAGGTCGACGTTGGGGTCGCGAAGATATATGTGGGTGAAGACCCGCGTCAGCGCTGCAGAAGACAAGATGCGTGCCTCGGCCTCAGCCGTAGGGCCAAGGCCACGGGTGACATCTTCAAGAGCACGAACCAGGAAGGGAAGCAGCTTGGCGGGGCCATCCTCCTCGCCGGCCAGTGGGCTCTCCAGGACGCTCTCATAAAGCGTCTTCAGTGAAGCGCGAGCCTTCTCCATCTCCGCAAAGGCCACGCGATCCTCGGCAAGAACCCGTGCCTTGCCGTCCAGCTCAACCTTTCTGGCCTCCAGCTCTTGCTCCAGCGCGCCTAGGCGGTCACGATGCTTCTTGAGCTTGGCGTCCCGGTCCTTGACGGCTGCCTCGCGAGCCTTCATGCTTTCCTCCTGCTCTTGGCGAAGGCGGGTCTCCTCAGCGAGCTGGTCTTGCAGGCCCTTCAGCTCGCTCTCTAGCGCCTTGCAGCGACCTTGGACGTTAGCCAGCTCCCCCAAGGCGGCGTCGCGGGCAACCTTCGCCCCAAGGATGGCCTGCTTCTCCTCGTCGCAGGCTGTCAAGGCCTGGACCAGCGCCGCACGAATTGAAGTATCGGAGCGAATCCAGCCAGAAGCTAGCTCCAAGCGCCCGGCCACTAGACGAGGGTCAGCGCCCAGAACATCCTGTCGCACACGGTCCAGTTCGGCAATAGCGCGATTCAGAACAGCGGTCAGGGAAGCAGCAGTCGGAGGAGTAGGAGGAGAAGATGGCAGCGTGATCACGGTATCCTGAGGTGGAACCTGCTGCGCCACGACGGCTGTGGTGGCGGCATCAGGCAAGGGCACCTCGGGAGTCGCTTGGGCCATGGGGGCTGAGCTCGCCCCAGCCGGCTCAGCCAGGCCTCACGAGGACGCATGGGCAGGAGAGGCCCGTGCGTCACAGTCACCTTCTTTCACGGGCAGAGGCGCTGCCACGGATGGAACCTCAGGAGCTCCCTTCGACTTCTTTGCCGCGGGCGCCAGCCTAGCTGGGAGATACGA
This sequence comes from Triticum dicoccoides, assembly GCF_002162155.2. Taxonomy (NCBI): domain Eukaryota; kingdom Viridiplantae; phylum Streptophyta; class Magnoliopsida; order Poales; family Poaceae; genus Triticum; species Triticum dicoccoides. The sequence continues at coordinate 416,479,153 of NC_041385.1, forward strand.
GCGTCAAGCCTCAGCAACAAAACAATAACAAGACAGGAACCAAGCACTTACAGGTCGTCGCTTGCGGGCTCGAGCAGCCTCCGGCCTTACTTGAAGCCCGAAAGCCGGCTGCAAGGGTCAGCCTCAAGGAGCTCGGGAGCAGGAGGCGCGCTTGCGGATCGCTTCAGGGCTGGGGCAAACCCACGGGGGATCATCCCGGTCCGGTCCTTCTTCGGGATCGGGGGCAGGCTCCCGCCGCCCTGCTCACCATCATCCTCGTCGTCATCACTCAGAGAGAGGCGGAGAGCGCGGGACCTGCGCCGGAGGGGGGAACCCTTGACTCTGCCTCAGAGTCAGCCCCCTCTTCCCGCTCCCGTCCTTCCTTCTCTTCGCTGGAGTCGCCGGAGGACACGCCCACCGGGTACTCGGGAGCCTCCGCGGGCACGGGCCCGTCCCCATTGAAGGCGGGCATGGACCCCATTACCTGCTCCCAGTCCTCGCGGAGGAACAGGGGCGTAGGAGCGCCCTCCAACCTCGCCATGTCGCCCCCAACCAAAGACTGGAGAACCGCAGCCAGATCCTCATCGGCCAAGACTGTGGGGCTTGGGTGGGGCCTCCACATCATAAGTGGGTACTGACAAAGCGGAGCCAGCTGGTTCTCCAGGAACTCCCTCAGCAGCGATGCACCAGTCAGCTCCGCCGCCGCCATACTGGCCGGCCTAAGATCCGCGTCCATCTTCTCCAACACCGGCTTCGCGCGGGGATCCACAAGCTCCACTCGGGACCAGTCGTCGGAGCTCATGGGGTGCCCCGTGGGTAGGATCAACCGAGGGTGGATGTGCTCAGCATCCACCAAGACCCACTTGCTCTTGAAGCCCTTGATCCTTTCCCAGGGTTTGAAATGCCGATGGAGCTGCCATACACGATGAAGCTCGCACACGCAGAGACGGAACCACGAGAGGTCCGGAGGGAGAAGTAGTGGCGCAGCAAGGCCACTGAGGGCTTCACCCCTACGTGAGCCTCACAATAATAGGCGAAGATTGCCAGAAGAAGGACAGAGTTGGGATGGAGGTGCAGAGCTTGAAGGTTATAGTGGCGGAGGACAGAGAAGAAGAACTCAGAAAAGGGAGGCACCAGACCGGCGACAATGGCGCTCACGAAGAGCGGATAGAAGGTGCTCCCTTGGCCTTCAAGGAGGGCAGAGCCGGCCTTGAACACCTTTGCCCCGTCGATACCCTGCGCCGCCGCCATCTGGCGCACCTGGGCAAGGCCCGCCTCCGACACGTTCGGCGAGTCCAAGGCGGACGAATACCAAGCTCCGGCCGGGGCTTGGCGAGGCGCCATGTCTGGATAGGGCGTGCTGACGGAGTGGATCTGAAGATTTTGGAGGCGGGGAGGAGAGGTGCAAGAAAGGGGATCTGAGCAGCAACTGGAGAAAGCAAAGAAGGCAAGGGACAAACGCCGCTCCTTTATCAACTCGCGCGGTTGTTGAGGCGCCCGCGTCCAATCAACCGCCACGCGGCACCCAAGGCTGCAGGCTGTTAGGGCCCGCGACCCATCGCACTTGCCCTTTCGCCTCTCTGCTCGGCCAAGTCCAGGCGCGCCGTGGGCCCGGGGGCTACTGTGGGCATTCTGGGAACGGGGGTCCAAAGACTTGCCTGCCTGTGGCCTGCGGCATGGCTCAAAGGGGCCCAGCACAGCCCATCTTCATCAACACAAGCTCAAGACCCTCGCGAGGGGCCAAGCCTCGCGGGGCGGACGACAGGGAGCTTCCTCAGGCATGGCCTCATCAGGCGGGCTCACGAGGAGGCGGAGAGTTCAAGGCGGGGTACCTCGCGAGGTGCCCATGACGCAAGCCATGACGACCAAGGGCGCCAGTCGGGCGCCAGCCCGCGCAGTGTCCTCCTTTCCTCTTTGGTGCAAAGGGAGCAAGTGCAAGCGAGAGCATCAAGCAAAGGCACCCATTTCGGTGCAACGAGACCAAGACCAGGCCAACGGCAAGGAGGAAGTCATTGTGGAGCCCAAGCAGGCGTCACCACCAGAGCCTTTGACAGGCGAGGACCAACTTTAGTCAGGATAGGTGTACCCGCTGTTCCCCTTCAAAATGGCCAATTGTTGGCGCCCTTCCCGCTCAATATTTGGGGAGAGGCCCAGGGCCTTTGCCTATAAATAGGACTAGCCATCCCCAGGATAGAGGCATCTGGATCCTCACCAAGAAACCAGTAGATAGAGAGACTGAACTCCTCCTTGCAGTTCATCGCATCAGTCAAGAACAGACCCTCGCGAGGCTGTTCTTCCTTGTATTGTTCAACATCAGCCCAAGAGGCAATCCACCACACCACACACTGGAGTAGGGTATTACACCACAATGGTGGCCTGAACCAGTATAAACCCCGTGTCTCTTGTGTTGTTTCTTTTGTAGTTTAGATCCGAGCGATTCGGCGAGGAGCAGGTAGATAGAGGGCGAAATCTCTGTGCGCACCCCAGTGTTCGAATCTCAAGGGTCTGCCGGAACCCGAAATCCGACAGTGGAGATTTCATCTTCCGGTATTTTTCTCTTATTAGTGATGATGTCTTTCATATACTTTGCATAAGGAGGCATTTTCAAGATACGAGTCAAGCGAGTACGCAAAAACACTGGCCTCAGCATTTCAGCAAAGCGTTCAAATTCTTCATCATCATTCTTTTTAGTTGACTTGGGTGGAAAAGGCATAGGTTTTTGAACCCACGGTTCCCTTTCTTTACCGTGTTTTCTAGCAACAAATTCACTTTTGTCATACCATTTATTCTTAGGTTGTGGGTTATCAAGATCAACAGGGGGTTCTATCTCAACATCATTATCTGGTTCTTTTTCATTATTTGGTTGAGCATCTTTATGAACATCAGCATTATCTTTTTCATTATATCTAGGTGGATGTTCATTACCAGATTGAGTTTCAGCATCAAAGATAGAAATTTCATTTTCATTATCACGAGGTTTCTCTATTTCAGGTCCACTAGAAGCATGCAAAGCCCTATCATTTTTCTTTTTCTTTTTCTTTTTAGTAGGACTTGGTGCACTAGTGTTCCTTCTTTCTGAGTCTTGTATAATTCTTTTTGGGTGTCCCTTAGGATAAAGTGGTTCCTGAGTCATTTTACCTCCTCTAGTTGCAACTTTGACAGCAAAGTCATGCATATTATGATTCATTTAATCAGGCAATTCTCTTTGTGATTTAGCAACTTGTTCTAACTGAGTTTGAACCATAGAAGCATGTTTTTCAACACCTCTAACATCATCTGAGATTCTAAATAACAAGTCACTCAAGTGAGCAATCATATCAGAGTTGTATTTCAATTGTTTCATAACATTTGCATTGAAGTGATCTTGTTTTCTAATGTAGTTTTCAAACTCATAAAGGCATTGACTAGGATGCATATTGTGAGGATTATCATTGTCATTGAACTTCATAAGATAATTTACCTCTACCACCTTAGGTAGTGGTGGTGTATTAGGCCCATGTATTTCTTCAATAGGAGGTAAATTTTTAACATCCTCAGCTTTAATACATTTTTCCTTCATAGATTTCCTTGCCTCTTGCATATCCTCAGGATTGAGATATAGTGTAAGTGCATCTAGTGCCACCCCTAGTTGGTTTTGGAGTATTGACGACAAACCTGGTTGAGGGACTAATGTGTTTGTGAGAATTGCAGGATAACACAAGTTGTAGTCCCTCATTGATTCGGTTTACCTACTTGAGATGACCCCTAAAAATGTGTGAAGACATTTAAGAAAATGGTGGTCTGTGAAGCTATTCACAGTGAAGTCTATGACATGAGAAGACATCGCATGAATACTATGGAGCGCGAAGACTTAGTCATTTTGTTGTTTTCTTTTCTTCTTTGTTGAGTTATAGGAACCACCGCACTGGTAAGTGGGGTCCAAGTGAACAAAGTCAGAGTGACTAAAGTGATGCTCAACCAAATCCTATGTCTTTGAGTGAAGACAATGAGTGCAAATCTTATCCAAAGTCAGATGAGTCAGCTTTACTTGTAGCCCAAGTCAAGCGCCGCGTGTGTTTGAAATCTAACCGTTGGAACACGTGTCAATTCCTTAGTGACCCAGGGTCATTTCGGACAAATCAGGTCGGGTTGCCTAGTGGCTATAAATAGCCCACCCCCTACACTATAAATTGGTGGCTGCTCAGAGTTAGTGCACGGATTTTGTCGTTTGAGAACAACCCACCTCCGAAGCATTTGAGAGAGAATCCTTGCGAGGACAAAGCCCAAACCACCCAGAGCCTAAAGAGTGTTTGGCATCACTGAAGTCTTTCTGTTCGCGTGATCTGAAGACTTGTTATACTTGAGGACTGTGAATCCTCGAGCCTATTAGGCGTCGCGTTCTGAGCATCCAAGAGTCATTGTGGATTGCCGGTGAACGAAGTCTGTGAAGGTTTGGAAGTCTACCTTAAAGACTTACCAGAGTGATTGGGCGAGGACTAACTGTCCTTAGCTCAAGGGGAATAAGGTGAAGACACGGTCTTCTGAGTTAAATCTCAGCCTCCCTAACCAGACGTACAGTTGTCACAACAACTGGAACTGGTCGAACAAATCGCTATCCTCTCCAAGCTACTGGTTCTATCTCTTACTTCTCTTTACTTACAGTTTGTCTTCGCGAAGTCATTGCCTGCTTGCATTATCTGTTTGACTTCACTGAGTGACTACCTGTTCTGATTGGCTTCATACTATCTTCCATCCTGATCCTTACTACCTAGCTGCTGATAGTCTTCGTGCTTTCACTTCATTGAATACTCGACTATGGCTTGTCTAGTGTAGTCTACCTTCCGCTGCATACAAATAGGGTCATTTCTATTGTTTGTCTTTGAAACTCCCATGTTTTGAAGACTTCCTAAAAATCGCCTATTCATCCCCCCCCCCCTCTAGTCAATATCCAGCTCTTTCAATTGGTATCAGAACAAGGTACTCCCTTGTTCTGTGTGATTCGGTTTAACCACATGGAGTTTTAGCTATGTCGACTGCAGGGATAATCAAAGTATCTGCTGCGTGCCCCATCTTCGATGGCACTGAATACCCCTACTGGAAGAATAAGATGCGCATGCATCTTGAAGCCATTGATGTCGATCTGTGGTATGTCGTCAAGAATGGCGTTCCCAAGACCGGTGAAGGTGTCACCCCTGCTGATGTCAAGAACTTCGTTCAACTGGATTCTACTGCCAAGAACATCATCTGTGGTCATCTGACCAAAGGACAGTATGGCCGCGTGAGTGCTCTGGAAACATCGAAGCTAGTCTGGGACTGGCTCTCCAAGGTCAGCGAAGGCGTCTCAACTCAGAGAGATCAAAGGATCGGTGTCCTACACAACCTTTTCAATCGCTTCAAGAGACACGACAATGAAAATGTCCAGCTCACATTTGATCACCTCACTGATATCACAAATGAGATCCAAGCACTCGGCGCCACTGAGATCATGAAGCATGAAATATTCATGACACTACTGAGATCACTTGACATCTCCTTTGACACCCTAGTGTTGGGGAACGTAGTAATTTCAAAAAAATTCCTACGCACACGCAAGATTATGGTGATGCATAACAACAAGAGGCTGAGCGTATCTTCATACCCTTGAAGATCGCTAAGCGGAAGCATTTATCAACGCGGTTGATGTAGTCATACGTATTCACGATCCGACCGATCCAAGTACCTAACGCACAGCACCTCCGAGTTCTGCACACGTTTAGCTTGATGATGTCCTCGCCTTCTTGATCCAGCAAGACGGGCGAAGTAGTAGATGAGTTCCGTCAGCACGATGGCATGGTGATGGTGTTGGTGAAGAACAATCTCCGCAGGGCTTCGCCTAAGCACTACAAAAACTATGACAGAGGATAAACTAGAGGGGACGGGGTTGCCGGCACATGGCTTGGTGTTTCTTGATGTGTCCTTGGTGCTAGCCCTACCCCTCTATTTATATGTTGAGCCTTGGGGTCGAAACTTGGAGTAAAAGCCTCCACAAAGTCGGTTTCACCCGAAAGGCAAGAGTCCTTCTCGGACTCCAGGGCCAGACGCCAGGGTTCCCGGCGTCTGGACCCAGACGCCAGGCCCCTGGACTCAGCAAAACTTCCTTTTGTGCTTTCCAAATACCTTGTGGGCTTTCCCCTTTGGCCCAAATAACGTGTTCTCGTACCCAAACATTTCGGGAAACATCTAGAACCCCTTCCGGTGAATTCCGGAACCCTTCCGGAAACCAAACAACATTATCCCATATATTAAACTTCATCTCCGGACCATTTCGGAGTTCCTCGTCATGTCCGTGATCTCATTCGGGACTCCGAACAACATACGGTTACCAACATACATAACTCATATAATACTATATCGTCAATGAACGTTTAAGCGTGCGGACCCTACGGGTTCGAGAACTATGTAGACATGACCGAGACATCTCTCTGGTCAATAACCAATAGCGGAACCTAGATGCCCATATTGGCTCCTACATATTCTACGAAGATCTTTATCGGTCAAACCGCATAACAACATACGTTGTTCCCTTTGTCATCGGTATGTTACTTGCCCGAGATTCGATCGTCGGTATCTCAATACCTAGTTCAATCTCGTTACCAGCAAGTCTTTTTACTCGTTATGTAATGCATGATCCCGTAACTAACTCATTAGCTACATTGCTTGCAAGGCTTATAGTGATGTGCATTACCGAGAGGGCCCAGAGATACCTCTCCGACAATCGGAGTGACAAATCCTAATCTCGAAATACGCCAACCCAACAAGTACCTTCGGAGACACCTGTAGAGCACCTTTATAATCACCTAGTTACGTTGTGACGTTTGGTAGCACACAAAATGTTCCTCCGGTAAACGGGAGTTGCATAATCTCATAGTTATAGGAACATGTATAAGTTATGAAGAAAGCAATAGCAACATACTAAACGATCAAGTGCTAAGCTAACGGAATGGGTCAAGTCAATCACATCATTCTCCTAATGATGTGATCTTGTTAATCAAATGACAACTCATGTCTATGGTTAGGAAACTTAACCATCTTTGATTAACGAGCTAGTCAAGTACAGGCATACTAGTGACAATATGTTTGTCTATGTATTCATACATGTATTATGTTTCCGGTTAATACAATTCTAGCATGAATAATAAACATTTATCATGAAATTAGGAATTAAATAATAACTTTATTATTGCCTCTAGGGCATATTTCCTTCAGTCTCTCACTTGCACTAGAGTCAATAATCTAGTTCACATCGCCATGTGATTTAATACCAATATTCATATCTGTATAGGATTAACACCCATAGTTCACATTGTCATGTGACCAACACCCAAAGGGTTTACTAGAGTCAATAATCTAGTTCACATCGCTATGTGATTAACACCCAAAGAGTACTAAGGTGTGATCATGTTTTGCTCATGAGAGAAGTTTAGTCAACGGGTCTGTCACATTCAGAGCCGTATGTATTTTGCAAAATATTCTATGTCTACAATGCTCTGTAGGGAGCTACTCTAGCTAATTGCTCTCACTTTCAATATGTATCCAGATTGAGACTTAGAGTCATCTGGATCAGTGTCAAAACTTGCATCGACGTAACCCTTTACGATGAACCTCTTGTCACCTCCATAATCGAGAAACATATCCTTATTTCACTTAGGATAATTTTGACCAATGTCCAGTGATCTACTCCTAGATCACTATTTTACTCCCTTGCCAAACCAGAGCAGAGTATACAATAGGTCTGGTCCATAGCATGGCATACTTTTATAGAACCTATGACTGAGGCATAGGGAATGACTTTCATTCTCTTTCTATTTTCTGCCGTCGTCGGGATTTGAGTCTTACTCAATTTCACACCTTTGCAACATAGGCAAGAACTCTTTCTTTGACTGTTCCATTTTGAACTACTTCAAAATCTTGTCAGGGTATGTATGCATTGAAAATCTTATCAAGTGTCTTGGTCTATCTCAATAGATCTTGATGCTCAATATGTAAGTAGCTTTACTGAGGTCTTTCTTTTAAAGAACTCCTTTCAAACACTTCTTTATGCTTTCCAGAAAAATTCTACATCATTTCTGATCAACAATATGTAACTCACATATACTTATCAGAAAGGCTATAATGCTTCCACTCACTTTATTGTAAATACAGGCTTCACTACAAGTCCGTATAAAACTATATGCTTTGATCAACTTATGAAAGCATATATTCCAACTCCGAGATGCTTGCACTAGTCCATAGATGGATCGCTGGAGCTTGCACATTTTGTTAGCACCTTTAGGATTGACAAAACCTTCTGGTTGCATCATATACAACTCTTCTTTACGAAGACCATTAAGGAATGTCGTTTTGACATCCATTTGCCAGATTTCATAAAATGTGGCAATTGCTAACATGATTCGGACAGACTTAAGCATCGCTACAGTTGAGAAAATCTCATTGTAGTCAACACCTTGACCTTGTCGAAAACCTTTTTGCGACAAGTCGAGCTTTGTAGATAGTAACACTACTATCAACGTCCGTCTTCCTCTTGATGATCCATTTATTTTCTATGGCTTGCCGATCATCGGGCAAGTCCACCAAAGTCCACACTTTGTTCTCATACATGGATCCTATCTCAGATTTCATGGCCTCCAGCCATTTCGCGGAATCTGGGCTCATCATCGCTTCCTCATAGTTCGTAGGTTTATCATGGTCTAGTAACATGACTTCCAGAATAGGATTACCGTACCACTCTGGTGCGGACCGTACTCTGGAAGACCTACGAGGTTATGTAGTAACTTTCTCTGAAGTTTCATGATCATCATCATTAGCTTCCTCACTAATTGGTGTAGGAATCACTGGAACTAATTTCTGTGATGAACTACTTTCCAATTTGGGAGAAGGTACATTTACCTTATCAAGCTCTACTTTCCTCCCACTCACTTCTTTCGAGTGAAACTCCTTCTCTAGAAAGGATCCATCATAGAAATGAATATCTTGCCTTCAGATCTGTGATAGAAGGTGTACCCAACAGTTTCCTTTGGATATTCTATGAAGACGCACATCTCCGATTTGGGTTCGAGCTTATCAGGTTGAAACTTTTTCACATAAGCATCGCAGTCCCGAACTTTAAAAATGACAACTTTGGTTTCTTGCCAAACCACAGTTCATAAGGCGTCATCTCAATGGAATTTGATTGTGCCCTATTTAAAGTGAATGCATCTTTCTTTAATGCATAACCCCAAAATGATAATGGAAAATCGATAAGAGACATCATAGATCGCACCATATCTAATAAAGTACGGTTACGATGTTCATACACGCCATTACGCTGTGGTGTTCCAGGTGGCGTGAGTTGTGAAACTATTCCACATTGTTTTAAATGAAGGCCAAACTCGTAACTCAAATATTCGCCTCCACGATCAGATCATAGAAACTTTATTTTCTTGTTACGATGATTCTCCACTTCTCTCTGAAATTCTTCGAACTTTTCGAAAGTTTCAGACTTATGTTTCATCAAGTAGATATACTCATATCTTCTCAAATCATCTGTGAAGGTCAGAAAATAATGATACCCGCCACGAGCATCAACATTCATTGGACCGCAAACATTGTTATGTATTATTTCCAACAAGTCAGTAGCTTGTTCCATTGTTCCGAAGAACGGAGTTTTAGTCATCTTGCCCAAAAGGCACGGTTCGCAAGCATCAAATGATTCATAACCAAGTGATTCCGAAATCCATCTTTATGGAGTTTCTTCATGCGCTTTACGCCGATATGACCCAAACGGCAGTGCCACAAATAAGTTGCACTATCATTATTAACTTTGCATCTTTTGGCATCAATATTATGAATATGTGTATCACTACGATCGAGATCCAACAAACTATTTTCGTTGGGTGTATGACCATTGAAGGTTTTATTCTTGTAAACAGAATAACAATTATTCTCTGACTTTAAATAAATAACCGTATTGCAATAAACATGATCAAATCATATTCATGCTCAACGCAAACGCCAAATAACATTTATTTAGGTTTAACACTAATCCTGAAAGTATAGCGAGTGTGTGATGATGATCATATCAATCTTGGAACTACTTCCAACACTCATTGTCACTTCCCTCAACTAGTCTCTGTTTATTATGTAACTCCTGTTTCGAGTTACTAATCTTAACAACCGAACAAGTATCAAATACTCAGGGGCTACTATAAACACTAGTAAGGCACACATCAATAACATGTATATCAAATATACCCTTGTTCACTTTGCCATCCTTCTTATCCACCAAATATTCAGGGCATTTCCATTTCTAGTGACCATTTCCTTTGTAGTGTAAGCACTCAGTTTTAGGCTTTGGTCCAGCTTTGGGCTTCTTCGCGGGAGTGACAACTTGCTTGTCATTCTACTTGAAGTTCCCTTTCTTTCCCTTTGCCCTTTTCTTGAAACTAGTGGTCTTGTCAATCATCAACACTTGATGCTCTTTCTTGATTTCTACCTTCGTTGATTTCAACATCGCGAAGAGCTCGAGAATCATTTTCGTCATCCTTTGCATACTATAGTTCATCACAAAGTTCTAATAACTTGGTGATGGTGACTAGAGAACTATGTCAATCACTATCTTATCTGGAAGATTAACTCCCACTTGATTCAAGCGATTGTAGTACCTAGACAATCTGAGCACATGCTCACTAGTTGAGCAATTCTCCTCCATCTTTTAGCTATAGAACTTGTTGGAGACTTCATATCTCTCAACTCGGATATTTGCTTGAAATATTAACTTCAACTCCTGGAACATCTCATATGGCCCATGACGTTCAAAACGTCTTTGAAGTCTCGATTCTAAGCCGTTAAGAATGGTGCACTAAACTATCAAGTAGTCATCATATTGAGCTAGCCAAACGTTCATAACATCTGCATCTGCTCCTGCACTAGGTCCGTCACCTAGCGGTGCATCGACGACATAATTCTTCTGTGCAGCAATGAGGACAATCCTCAGATCACGGATCCAATCTGCATCATTGCTACTAACATCTTTCAACACAGTTTTCTCTAGGAACATATCAAAATAAACATATGAAAGCAACAACGCGAGCTATTGATCTACAAAATAATTTGCAAAATACTACCAGGACTAAGTTCAATTAATCATATTACTTAAGAACTCCCACTTAGATAGACATCTCTCTAATCATCTAAGTGATCACATGATCCAAGTCAACTAAACCATAACCGATCATCACATGAAATGGAGTAGTTTTCAATGGTGAGCATCACTATGTTGATCATATATACTATATGATTCACGCTCGACCTTTAGGTCTCAGTGTTCCGAGGCCATATCTGCATATGCTAGGCTCGTCAAGTTTAAGCTGAGTATTCTGCGTGTGCAAAACTGGCTTGCACCCGTTGTAGATGGACGTAGAGCTTATCACACCCGATCATCACGTGGTGTCTGGGCACGACGAACTTTGGCAATAGTGCATACTCAGGGAGAACACTTTTATCTTGAAATTTAGTGAGAGATCATCTTATAATGCTACCATCAATCAAAGCAAGATAAGATGCATAAAAGACAAACATCACATGCAATCAATATAAGTGATATGGTATGGCCATCATCATCTTGTGCTTCTGATCTCCATCTCCGAAGCACCGTCATGATCACCATCGTCACCGGCGCGACACCTTGATCTCCATCGTAGCATCGTTGTCGTCTCGCCAACTATTGCTTCTACGACTATCGCTACCGCTTAGTGATAAAGTAAAGCAATTACAGGGTGATTGCATTGCATACAATAAAGCGACAACCATATGGCTCCTGCCAGTTGCCGATAACTTGGTTACAAAACATGATCATCTCATAAAATAAAATATAGCATCATGTCTTGACCATATCACATCACAACATGCCCTGCAAAAACAAGTTAGACATCCTCTACTTTGTTGTTGCAAGTTTTACATGGCTGCTACGGGCTTAGCAAGAACCATTCTTACCAATGCATCAAAACCACAATGATAGTTCATCAAGTTAGTGTTGTTTTAACCTTCTCAAGGACCGGGCGTAGCCACAATTGGTTCAACTAAAGTTGGAGAAACTGACACCCGCCAGCCACCTGTGTGCAAAGCACGTCGGTATAACCAGTCTCGCGTAAGTGTACGCGTAATGTCGGTCTGGGCCGCTTCATCCAACAATACCGCCGAACCAAAGTATGACATGCTGGTAAGCAGTATGACTTGTATTGCCCACAACTCACTTGTGTTCTACTCATGCATATAACATCTACGCATAAAACCTGGCTTGGATGCCACTATTGGGGAACATAGTAATTTCAAAAAAATTCCTACGCACACGCAAGATCATGGTGATGCATAGCAACGAGAGGGGGAGTGTATCTTCATACCCTTGAAGATCGCTAAGCGGAAGCGTTTATCAACGCGGTTCATGTAGTCGTACGTCTTCACGATCCGACCGATCCAAGTACCGAACACACGGCATTGCTACGTCTTGAGCTTGCGTTGGTTTTCCTCGAAGAGGAGAGGGTGATGCAGCGATAGTAGCATAAGTATTTCCATCAGTTTTTCAGAACCAAGGTATCAATCCAGTAGGAGGCTCCTCAAAAGTCCCATGCACCTACACAAACAAACTGAGAACTCGCAACCAACGCAATAAAGGGGTTGTCAATCCCTTCATGGCCACTTGCGAAAGTGAGATCTAATAAAGATAATATGATAAGATAAATATATTTTTGGTATTTTATAATATAGATGCAAAAATTAAAGTTGCAAATAATAGTAGATTGAAAGCAAAGATGATAAGAGATAGACCCGGGGGGCATAGGTTTCACTAGAGGCTTCTCTCAAGATAGCATAAGCATTACGGTGGGTGAACAAATTACTGTCGAGCAATTGATAGAAAAGCGCATAGTTATGAGATTATCTAGGCATGATCAGGTATATAGGCATCACGTCCATAACAAGTAGACCGACTCCTGCCTGCATCTACTACTATTACTCCACACATCGACCGACTCCTGCCTGCATCTAGAGTATTAAGCTCATAAGAATAGAGTAACGCATTAAGCAAGATGACATGATGTAGAGGGATAAACTCAAGCAATATGATATAAACCCCATCTTGTTATCCTCGATGGAAACAATACAATACGTGCCTTGCAACCCTTTTTTTCACTGGGTAAGGACACCGCAAGATTGAACCCAAAGCTAAGCACTTCTCCCATGGCAAGAAAGATCAATCTAGTAGGCCAAACAAACTGATAATTCAAAGAGACTTGCAAAGATAACTCAATCATACATAAAAGAATTAAGAGAAGATTCAAATATTATTCATAGATAAACTTGATCATAAACCCACAATTCATCGGATCTCGACAAACACACCGCAAAAAGAGTTTACATTGAATAGATCTCCACAAGAGAGAGAGAAGAAGCCATCTAGCTAATAACTATGGACCCGTAGGTCTGTGGTAAACTACTCACAACTCATCGGAGGGGCAAGGGTGGTAATGTAGAAGCCCTCCGTGGTTGAATCCCCCTCCGACAGAGTGCCGGCGAAGGCTCCAAGATGAGATCTCGCGGATACAGAAGGTTATGGCAGTGGAAATTGTGTTTCGTGGTGCTCCTGGATGTTTTCGGGGTACGTAGGTATATATAGGAGGAAGAAGTACGTCGGTGGCCACTCGAGGGGCTCACGAGACAGAGGGCGCGCCCTACAGGGGGGCGGCCTCCTATCTCGTGGCTGCCTCGGCTGCTTCTTGACTTGCACTCCAAGTCCTCTGGATCACGTTCGTTCCAAAAATCACGCTCCCGAAGGTTTCATTCCGTTTGGACTCCGTTTGATATTCCTTTTCTTTGAAATACTGAAATAGGCAAAAAAACATCAATATGGGCTGGGCCTCAGGTTAGTAGGTTAGTCCCAAAAATTATATAAATGTGTAAAATAAAGCCCATAAACATCCAAAAGGGGTAATATAATAGCATGGAACAATCAAAAATTATAGATACATTGGAGGCGTATCGAGCATCCCCAAGCTTAATTCCTGCTCGTCCTCGAGTAGGTAAATGATAAAAAGAGAATTTTTTATGTGGAATGCTACCTAGCATAATTCATAATGTAATTTTCTTTATCGTGGCATGAATGTTCAGATCCAAATGATTCAAAATAAAAGTTCATATTGATAAAAGAAATAGTAATACTTCAAGCATACTAATCAAAGTAATCATGTCTTCTCAAAATAACATGGCAAAAGAAAGTTCATCCCTACAAAATCATATAGTTAGGCTATGCTTCATTTTCGTCACACAAAGATGTTCCCAACTTCTATACCCCCGATGACAAGCCAAGAAATTGTTTCATACTTAAATAATCTCAAACTTTTTCAACCTTCACGCAATACATGAGCGTGAGCCATGGATATAGCACTATGGGTGGAATAGAATATGATGATGGGGATTGTGTGGAGAAGACAAAAAAAGAGAAAGTCTCACATTGACGAAGATAATGAACGGGCTATGGAGATGCCCATCAATTGATGTCAACATGAGGAGTAGGGATTGCCATGCAACGGATGCACTAGAGCTATAAATGAATGCTCAACAAAAGAAAACTAATGGGTGTGCATCCAACTTTCTTGCTCACGAAGACCTAGGGCATTTGAGGAAGCCCATCGTAGGAATATACAAGCCAAGTTCTATAATGAAAAATTCCCACTAGTATGAAAAAAGACAACTTATGAGACTCACTACATGAAGAACAAGGTGCGACTTTGAAGCACAATATATGAGACTCACTACATGAAGAACAAGGTGCTACTTTGAAGCACAAGTGTGGAAAAAGAGATAGTAACATTGCCCTTTTTATTTATTTTCTTTATTTTCTCTTTTTTTCTTTTTATTTTTATTTTTTTTATTTTGGGCCTTTCTTTTCTTTTTTTTCTTTTTGGCCTTTCTTTTTTTTTCTTTGGGCAATGTTCTAATAATGATGATCATCACACTTCCATTGATTACAACAAAAGGATTACAACTCGAAACTAGAACAAGATATGACTCTATATGAATGCCTCCGGCGGTGTACCGGCATGGTGCAATGAATCAAGAGTGACATGTATGAAAAATAATGCATGGTGGCTTTGCCACAAATACGATGTCAACTACATGATCATGTAATGGCAATATGACAAAAGTAAAGTATGTCATGATGATGATGAACGGAACGGTGGAAAGTTGCATGGCAATATATCTCGGAATGGCTATGGAAATGCCATAATAGATCGTATACGTATGGTGGCTGTTTTGAGGAAGATATAAGGAGGTTTATGTGTGATAGATCGTATCGTATCACGGGGTTTGGATAGACCCGGGGGCCATAGGTTTCACTAGAGGCTTCTCTCAAGATAGCATAAGTATTACGGTGGGTGAACAAATTACTGTCGAGCAATTGATAGAAAAGCGCATAGTTAAGAGATTATCTAGGCATGATCATGTATATAGGCATCACGTCCATAACAAGTAGACCGACTCCTGCCTGCATCTACTACTATTACTCCACACATGGATCGACTCCTGCCTGCATCTAGAGTATTAAGTTCATAAGAATAGAGTAACGCATTAAGCAAGATGACATGATGTCGAGGGATAAACTCAAGCAATATGATATAAACCCCATCTTGTTATCCTCGATGGCAACAATACAATACGTGCCTTGCAACCCTTTCTGTCACTGGGTAAGGACACTGAGGGAGTCCCGGATTAGGGGGTGTCCGAATAGCCGGACTACCATCATTAGCCGAACTATCATCGGCCGGACTATCATCATCGACCGGACTCCAAGACTATGAAGATACAAGATTGAAGACTTCGTCCTATGTCCGGATGGGACTTTCCTTGGCGTGGAAGGCAAGCTTGGCGATACGGATACGTAGATCTCCTACCATTGTAACCGACTCTATGTAACCCTAGCCCTCTCCGGTGTCTATATAAACCGGATGGCTCTAGTCCGTAGAACAACAACAACCATTACAACCATACCGTAGGCTAGCTTCTAGGGTTTAGCCTCCTTGATCTCGTGGTAGATCCACTCTTGTAAACATCTACAATATCAATATCAATCAAGCAGGACGTAGGGTTTTACCTCCATCAAGAGGGCCCGAACCTGGGTAAAACATCGTGTCCCTCGTCTCTTGTTACCATCCGCCTAGACGCACAGTTCGGGACCCCCTACCCGTGATCCGCCGGTTTTGACACCGACATTGGTGCTTTCATTGAGAGTTCCTCTGTGTCGTCACCGATAGGAAGGATGCCTCCTCCCGTCTTCAAGGATGGTATTTTTTCCAAAGGAGCCTTGGCCGCCGGCCAAACTATCCGGCTAGGTGGTTTTCTTATGACCGCCTGTCTGGCCACCGCTTCGACAATGACCTCTCAAGTCGTCAAAAGCAATCTTCACGTCCGCTCGGAATTCGCCGAGCGGCTGGATCCAATAGAGCTCTCGTCCGTAAACGAGCTCTTGGATCGCATCACTGCCCTAGGAGTCGCTACAGACTACAATCAGATTGGGCTTAAAACCGATCTGAGAGAGATTAACTCTCCCTAGGTCACCCACCACGTTGCAGTGGTAGAGGAACAATGCGGCGACTCTTCTCCTGTATTGAAAACTAGTCAGGTCCGGGCTCCTGAACCCCCCATGCCGGATTCCCGCGGAGGGACGGACTTCGATCAAGCACTGAACTTAAAGTCAGGCATCGGACCAGACTCGTTGGACAACGTCCAGCAATCCAAGCTTCCAAATTTGGAAACTTCTCGGCCTTCGAGCCTTGAGATGGGTAGGGTTCCGGACTTGATTCCACCCACCCGCCCAGACATAGCGATCTATCTCTAGTCCAGCAAGAGCCCGCTGAGACAGTACATCACTACTGGGCCAGATTCCTCCTAGTTATGGACAGGATAAAGGACTGCCGAGAGGAAAACGCAATCTCAATTTTTTGCAATAATTGCACGGACGAGGGAATCTTGAACGCCGTCAGCCGTCGTGAAATTACATGCTTCGCCGACCTGGCGTCCATAGTACGAAAGTACTGTGCGATGGAGAGTTTCCGGACAACCGAAAATAAGTTTTGGGACAATCCGGCCCCGAATACAACCCTAGTCCGCAACAAAAGGGTGCATTACACTCAGGCACCAGATACAAAAACCAAAAAGCAAAAACCCCATAAAGGGCACGGAACCGTACTGGAGGGATGGCTTAGCGGACCCTGTAAAATTCACAGTACAGAAGGCGCCGTCCCAACACATAGCCTTCGAGCATGTTGGATATTACGGCAGGTGGCCAAAAGTGGAGAGGAGCTTCTAGCCCCGGAAAACCACTCCAACAACATCGGTACGGTATCAACAGTCTTCGAGACTTTCGCATCAAATAATATGCGGAAACGAACAATCCGCAGCCTCGCCGAAGTCTACCAAGTAGCAACAACCAATCCATGGAGCGACACAGCCATCACCTTCAACGCCAGCGACGAACCTAAATTCCGAACAGCCCGAGCTCCAGCTGCACTGGTACTTAGTCCAATAGTGGACGGCTTTCGACTTACAAAAGTCCTCATGGATGGCGGCAGCGGATTAAACCTCATCTACGAGGAAACCCTTCAAAAAATGGAAATAGACTGGAGCCGCATTGAGCGAAGCAGCACAACCTTTAGAGGAATAATCCCTAGCCGGGAGGCGCGCTGTACAGGAAAAATCACACTCAATGTGGTATTCGGCTCGCCCGACAATTACAGATCCGAAGAAGTCACGTTCCAAGTGGCCCCGTTCAACAGCGGATATCACGCTATATTAGGACGAGAG
This sequence comes from Triticum dicoccoides, assembly GCF_002162155.2. Taxonomy (NCBI): domain Eukaryota; kingdom Viridiplantae; phylum Streptophyta; class Magnoliopsida; order Poales; family Poaceae; genus Triticum; species Triticum dicoccoides. Next base: position 416,496,982 of record NC_041385.1, read on the forward strand.
GCATTCACAATTTTTCAAGCCGTACCCCATTACGGGTATATGAAGCTCAAAATGCCTGGGCCCGGCGGAATAATCACTCTCGTTAGTGATCCGGACATAGCACTCCGCACCAAAAACAAGACAGCCGCATTAGCCTTAGAGGCACTATCCGAAGCCCTAGCGGCAGAGGAACTCACCGCGCTGCGCTCTACGGTGAATAGGGACGATGTGATTCTCGATAAGAGCTCCAAGTCCACCTCCTTTAAACCAGCAGATGAAATAGTAAAATTCCAGGTCCACCCAACGGACCCGACAAAGACGGCCTCCATCGGGGCACAATTGAACCCTGATGTAGACGCCGCACTGCGAGAATTCCTTCGGTAAAATTGGGACATTCTTGCCTGGCACCCCTCGGATATGCCCGGAATCCCACGCAGATTGGCAGAACACAGCCTAAACATCCTAAAAGGATTCAAGCCAGTCAAACAGGCTCTTCGACGATTTTCCGAACCCAAAAGACAGGCAATGGGAGAAGAGCTAGCCAAACTATTGGAAGCCGGATTCATCAGAGACATCAAACATCCGGATTGGCTAGCAAACCTGGTAATGGTACCAAAGAAGGACAAATCCTGGCGCCTATGTGTCAATTTCAAAGACCTAAATAAAGCCTGCCCAAAGGATCCCTTCCCCCTCCCCCGCATCGACCAAATCATCGATGCCACTGCAGGGCACGACTCATTGTGCTTCCTGGACGCATACTCCGGCTATCATCAAATCAAGATGGAAGAAGCGGATCAAGCCACAATGGCCTTCATCACTCCATATGGACCATTCTGCTTCAACACGATGCCCTTCGGATTTAAAAACGCCGGCGCAACATATCAGCGCATGATTCGGACATGTCTGGCTACCCAGATCGGCAAAACAGTAGAGGCATATGTAGACGACGTAGTCGTCAAAACTAAACACGTCGAAACTCTAGTAGACGACTTGAGGCTCACATTCGACAACCTCAAAGCATATGACATCAAGCTGAATCCGGAAAAATGCGTTTTCGGCGTACCAGCTGGAAAGCTGCTAGGCTTCATCGTATCCGGTAGAGGAATTGAAGCAAATCCAGCCAAGATCCGAGCTCTGTCACAGCTAGATATCCCAAAAGACCTCAAGCAAATACAAAAATTGACTGGATGCGTGGCGGCGCTAAGCCGCTTTATCTCCCGTCTAGGAGAAAAGGCATTGCCCCTCTATCGCCTCCTTAGGCGCACCGAACACTTCGAGTGGACGGATGCTGCCACCGCCGGACTCGAAGAAATAAAGGCCATATTGGCAACAAATCCGGTCCTGGCTGCGCCCAACCTGGGCGAACCAATGTTGTTATACATCGCAGCAACGCATCAAGTTGTAAGCGCAGTACTCGTCGTCGAACGAGAGACAGAAGGGCATAAATTCCCTCTTCAAAAACCAGTATACTACGATCCACTGTGTTAACCCCCTGCAAGTCCCGTTACCCGCACTATCAGAAGATAGCATACGCGGTGTTCATGGCATCCCGGAAGCTCCAACACTACTTTCAAGAGTGTTCGATAACAGTGGCCTCTGAAGTACCAGTTAACGACATTATAAACAACCGCGACGCGACGGGCAGGATTGCAAAATGGGCCATTGAGCTCTTACCATTTGACATAACTTACAAACCTCGGCGAGCTATAAAGTCACAAGTTTTGGCTGACTTTGTCGCTGAATGGACCGAAGCCGAACTCCCTAAAGAGTATGGCGCATACTCCAATTGGATTATGCACTTCGACGGCTCTAAAATGCTAGCCGGATTGGGGGTTGGCGTCGTATTGACGTCCCCAACCGGAGACACAGTCCAATACGTAGTTCAGATAATGTACACGGACTCCAACAACGCAGCCGAATACGAGGCCCTTTTACATGGTCTCCGGATGGCAATCTCCATGGGCATTCAACGCCTAGAGGTGTGCGGGGATTCAAACCTCGCAATATCCCAAATAAACGGAGACTTTGACGCCAAAGATCCGAAAATGGCAGCATATCGCAACGCTATCCTAAAAATGTCAGCCCGGTTTGAAGGACTTGAATTCCATCACGTAGCCCGGGATAATAACCAAGCAGCCGACGTACTGGCACGCATCAGCACAAAATGCGACGCTGTCCCTCCTAATATCTTCTTGGAACGGCTCTTCAAGCCATCCGTACTATGGGAAGAGGAGTCCGGAAATAACAAACCGGAACAAGCCGCACCAACCGGCGATTCAGCCGATGACATAACACCTTCAGCCCACGACATAATGGCAGTAATTGCCCCGTGGACAGAACCATTCCTCGCCTACTTGCTTAGGCAGGAGCTTCCCGAAGACCAAAATGAGGCCCGCTGCATTGTCCGGCAATCTAAAGCCTACAAGGTCTATGAGGGAGAACTTTATAAGAAAAGCACAACCGGAGTCCTTCAAAGGTGTATCTCCGAAGAGGAAGGGCGAAACCTCCTGGCTGAAATTCATGCCGGACTAGGCGGACACCACGCCGCAGCTCGGGCCCTTGTAGGAAAGGCATTCAGTACAGGATTTTATTGGCCGACGGCCCGAGCAGATGCTCAGGACTTAGTCCAAAGATGCGTCGGTTGTCAGCTCTTTGCTAATCAGAGCCATATGCCACCCACCGCCCTCAAAACTATACCCATTACCTGGCCATTCGCGGTCTGGGGGCTTGACATGGTTGGACCACTTAAAGGGGGAACCCACAAGCAAAGGTACCTATTGGTCATGGTGGATAAATTCACCAAATGGATAGAGGCCAAGCCAGTTAAAACGGCAGAGTCCGGACCAGGATAGACTATATATCCGGGGTAGTACACCGTTATGGTGTCCCCCATAGCATCATCACCGATAACGGCACGAACTTCACGGTCGATGACGTTAAATCATGGTGCAAAAATATGGGCATCAAGCTCGATTACGCTTCAGTCTATCATCCTCAAACCAATGGTCAAGTGGAACGAGCAAATGGTCTAATAATGAGCGGCATCAAACCCAGACTAGTGCGGTCCCTTATGAAATCAGACACGCACTGGGTAGAGGAGCTCGACTCCGTACTCTGGGGGCTGCGGACAACACCTAACCGTACTATCGGATTCACACCATTTTTTATGGCATACGGCGCAGAAGCAGTTTTGCCCTGCGACATAATTCATGACTCACCTCGAGTGCGCATGTACGAAGAAAGAGAAGCCCAGTTGGATCGGCAGGACAGCTTGGACGCATTGGAGGAAGAACGCGACGTTGCCAAGGCTCGTTCCGCATTTTATCAGCAACAGGCTCGAAGATACCAAAGCAGAGAAGTACGGGCCAAGACTTACAACGTTAGCGAACTAGTTCTACGCCTGCCGGACAAGAAAAAGGACAAGCTCAAGCCCAAATGGGAAGGCCCCTTCATCATTGATCAAGTCCTGACCGGCGGAGCGTACCGTCTGCGAAATGCATCGGATAACCGACTCGAGCCGAACCCATGGAATGCAGCCCGCCTCCGAAGATTCTATGCCTAGCGCCGGACTAAGAGTTCGTCCCTTTCCCCTCGTCCAAATTTTTTTATATACTTCAGCTGCCTTTTGTTTATCTTTTTCTTCTCAACCCTATTCATCAAAGCCTTAAAGGGCCTACTTGCGCAACGTTCGCGCGCAATTGATGTGCTATCCGCACTCATTATACCTGGGGGCTTCTTTACCAGAAGCTTAATTATAAGGGCTTCATGCCCAGCACATGTGTCAAGCCTCTACATGTACCTTTTATTCACCATTATATGCATCGATATGACTTAAGTTTTGGCCAAGCTGGGTTTCCTGGCTCCTGCTTACCACTACGTTCCCGATTGTTCGGCTAGGAGGTAAAGGGAGCACCTCTGCGATTGTTACTGCCGGGTTAGCCGGATGTGTACCTCAGACTGGGTGAAGCCGAAAGCTAGCGTTCTTAAGGGAATATTTGGTCGGTGACTTAAAAGATGATTTCTTATCCACTTATTTATCTGCCCCCAGATGTTTTTCTGCTTTTTTCGCAGTCCGGACATGCACTTTAGGGCATGCCACCCCCAGAGGAAAGGAACCCTTAACGGAAGTATTCTCCCTGGAAGATGTTTCTTACTACCCATGTAATATAACATAACTAGTCGGGCACTTGTCTGATAAAGCACTAATGACCCCTACGCCTGGTCTCCATGCATACCCCGGTTGTTTCATAACCAAGAAGGTATTCGGACACACTCCGGACTCTAGGGTCCCGAGGTCGAAGCGAAAAGGTCGGCAACGACAAACGATCTACAATCCGGCTAGAAGGCATTTTATATGTCATTTTATAATACATTGTCAGATCGATTGATTGTATTCTTCCTCAATTCCGTCTAACGGGTTGTCTAATTTACAGTCCTGTTGGGAAAATTTAGCGGCCAGGTCTACCTGGCCGTATACTAAACTCACAGGGATCTCCTTCCCATCGGGCCCCACAGGTCCGACTTCGGCCATGTGGTTGGGATCCGCCTTCTTGTACCACGTCTTTACCATGGCCCAGGCCTCCCTGGCACCTTGGTGGCAGGCCGAAATCTTCCATAAATGGAAGCGCTGCCGCACTCCCTGAAGCTTCTCCGCAAGCTCCCCAAGACCCTCGGGTAAGGAGAAGGCTGGCCATAAAGCCTGGATGACGCCGCTCATTGCCTGCCGAACTCGTTCGATCAGTTGCAACAATTCGGGAAGTTGATCACCCGTTGATACGGGCATCTCCTCCGCAGGGCGACCTGTGAGCACACATGCAGACATATTCTTTCAAATTGACTCCCTTGCCGAACTCTTCTTTTCAAAGGAGTTCGCTCAAGCACTTACTATAGATGCCGCGACGAAGCCGCTGATTCTCCTTAATGGAGCCCGACAGCTCGGCCCGAACGCCTTTCAGCTCTTCTCCAAGCTGGGCATGGGCATCCTGGAGCTTGTTCCTTTCATGTTGCACCTTATGCAGCACCCTCTCGCCGGCCTTTAGTTGGCGCAGAAGTTCTTGCCTGTCCGGATCTTGTCCGGCAGCACCTGCAACGTCATTTTTTAGACTCGCGCAAAGGCCAAACGCTACTTATCTTTCTAAAATAATGCGTTACCAGGAGAGGTCCCTGTGTTTCCTCCTGCACCAGAGAGCGCGGCCTCAAGTTGGGCCTTGCACTCTTGCAGCTCCTGAGACAGTTGGGTATTCTTCTCGCTGAGATCCTACATTTCATATGATCCTTAAATCAGTTAATATAACTACTTTAAGTCTCGGGGGCTACTGGCATATACAACTATTAAATTCTCTTACCCGTATGTCTTTTACATACTGCTCCGTGGCTCTGGTAAAACCATCTTGAGCAGCACGAAGGTGCGCGTCCCCCGCGTTAAAGGCATTCAACGCCTCGGGGGAGAAGCACGCGTCACGAAATACTGTCCGGCGGCGCCTGTGATTCAGGGCACTCTCCACCTCAGACTTGGTGGCGGACAGTCTGTCGGCATCCTCCGTCGTAGGAACGTCCGGCTCGCGCCTTGCGCTCGCCTCCCCCTCCAGACCAGGTGCTGGAGCCTGGCTGGTAGAGGTTGGATTAGCAACCTCCACGCCCGCAGTCCGGCGGACGCTTTTTTCCCTACAAAAGTCATGAGCACTCAAACGCTTCCTAGGAACGTTGCTCTAAATAATGAATTGTGAGCTACACCTTTGCGGCGACGTTTCAGTCCGCGCCGCGCTCCTCTTCCGCCTACTGGTCCAGACTGGCCTTTGTTGGCCAGCCACCGCGGGCTCGGCTTCTCGCCCTAGGGGCGCCTCCTGCACAGCGCCATCATATACGGTGGTCAGAAATAAGCAAGGAGGGAATGATGGTGTCAGGACTTCGGTCGCAATCACGTGGGAAGCCGGATATAGTCCGGGATAGTCGGCCGTGATGGCAACTAAAGCATTGTCCATGCTGAGCTGGTGGAACACCCCGTTGATTAGCTCCACCATTATGTCCGGATCCTCTTCGGAGGCCGGATCCCGGGATCTCTCTGGATCCTCGGGCTGTGGAGCTGGACTTAGCATGTCCTCCACGATCCGGCGCAGTTCCTGCGTCAAAAGAAGAACACAATATAAGAAACTTAAGTTTCAAAAAGCATGGGTCGGGCATGCAGAGTGTTCGCTTACCCAAGGCCGGGGATTATTCATGGAGAACCCATTTGACGGGTTTGTCCGAGGGAAATCCTCCTTCTCCCCCTTATACAGGCCGGACAGGATCGTCACCAGATCTTCGACCGAATCCGGCCCTTTGCGGCCGTGACGGGTGGCATCGTCCTCCCCGTTGAAATCCCACATGGGGTGGCCCCTGTATTGTAGTGGCTGCACCCCCCGCATAATGCATGTGGCCATGACTCCAATCATGGTCAACCCGGCATGGGCCAGTAACCTTATTCGGCCCATCAAATAATGGACGCTCTTGTCTTCCTCCAGTTGGGGGCTCCGCGGACGCCAACTAAGGCGTTTCCTCAGAGGAGCATTGCTGAACTCCGGGAGGCCGATCCGAAAAGGGTCCGACAGCGGAGCATCTTCTATATAAAACCATTCCGAAGGCCAGTCTTCGGACGCCTTCTTAGGGGTTCCAGATGGATATCCGGTCCCGGCAATGCGCCATATTTCGGCGCCGCCCACTTGATATATGGACCCCTCGTGAGAGCAGGGTACAAGGCAGGACAACCTCCTCCACAGCGCGAAGTGGGGCTCGACGCCCAGGAATAGCTCGCAAAGAGCTACGTAACCCGCAATATGCAGGATTGAGGCGGGCGTGAGGTGATGAAGCTGGAGTCCGTAGAACTCCAGGAGCCCGCGGAGGAATGGATGTACAGGAAATCCGAGCCCCCCTATCAGATAGGGGACGAAGCATACCCGCTCCCCTTTGTTGGGATTTGGGGTAACCTCCGCTTGCTTCCCACCTTTGTAGGTGGCCAGCCCGGCTCGAACCGGAACCATGAAGGCCAGAGGGAGATATCCCCCCGCTTGGAGCTTCACTAGCTCGTTGTGCGGAATAGAGCATCTCCTCCAATCTCCTGGCAAAGGGCTGGGAGCGCGAGAAGAGGAGCCGCGTTGACGGTCCATGATGGAATGGATTCTTGGTCGAAAGCGCTCCGATGAGTATTTGCGGGAGGAAGATGGTGATTTGGGTCTGGATTCTTGCCTCCCTTATAGGCAGATTATTCGCACAACTAGGGGGTAAAACATAAAAGACACCCTGGCTTTTCACATTCGTGCGACGCGTGGAAGGAGGCCGTTATTGGGCGTGGAAGCCAAGACGCGCAACATTGATGAGGAAGCCGGACACTGTTCGGCAGATACGTAGAACTTGAAGGAGAACCCACCTTGCAACGCCGAAGACTACACACATGTTGGACTTATCATCATTGAAGCCTGGTTTGGGGGCTACTGAGGGAGTCCCGGATTAGGGGGTGTCCGGATAGCCGGACTACCATCATCAGCCGAACTATCATCGGCCGGACTATCATCATCGACCGAACTCCAAGATTATGAAGATACAAGATTGAAGACTTCGTCCCATGTCCGGATGGGACTTTCCTTGGCGTGGAAGGCAAGCTTGGCGATACGGATACGTAGATCTCCTACCATTGTAACCGACTCTATGTAACCCTAGCCCTCTCCGGTGTCTATATAAACCGGATGGCTCTAGTCCGTAGAAAAACAACAACCATTACAACCATACCATAGGCTAGCTTCTAGGGTTTAGCCTCCTTGATCTCGTGGTAGATCCACTCTTGTAAACATCTACAATATCAATATCAATCAAGCAGGACGTAGGGTTTTACCTCCATCAAGAGGGCCCGAACCTGGGTAAAACATCGTGTCCCTCGTCTCCTGTTACCATCCTCCTAGATGCACAGTTCGGGACCCCCTACCCGAGATCCGCCGGTTTTGACACCGACAGACACCGCAAGATTGAACCCAAAGCTAAGCACTTCTCCCATGGCAAGAAAGATCAATCTAGTAGGCCAAACCAAATTGATACTTCAAAGAGACTTGCAAAGGTAACTCAATCATACAAAAAAGAATTAAGAGAAGATTCAAATATTATTCATAGATAAACTTGACATAAACCAACAATTCATCGGATCTCGACAAACACACTACAAAAAGAGTTTACATCGAATAGATCTCCACAAGAGAGAGAGAAGAAGCCATCTAGCTAATAACTATGGACCCGTAGGTCTGTGGTAAACTACTCACAACTCATCGGAGGGGCAAGGATGTTGATGTAGAAGCCCTCCGTGGTTGGTTCCCCCTCCGGTGCTCCAAGATGAGATCTCGCGGATACAGAAGGTTACGGCGGTGGAAATTGTGTTTCGTGGTGCTCCTGGATGTTTTCGAGGTACATAGGTATATATAGGAGGAAGAAGTACGTCGGTGGCCGCCCGAGGGGCCCAAGAGACAAGGGCGCGCCCTACGGGGGGGGGGCGTGGCCTCCTATCTCGTGGCTGCCTCGGTTGCTTCTTGACTTGCACTCCAAGTCCTCTGGATCACGTTCATTCCAAAAATCACGCTCCCGAAGGTTTCATTCCGTTTGGACTCCGTTTGATATTCCTTTTCTTCGAAATAATGAAATAGGCAAATAAAACTACAATATGGGCTGGGCCTCAGGTTAGTAGGTTAGTTCCAAAAATGATATAAATGTGTAAAATAAAGCCCATGAACATCCAAAAGGGGTAATATAATAGCATGCAACAATCAAAAATTATAGATACATTGGAGACGTATCAGGCACCTCCGAGTTATGCACACGTTCAGCTCGATGACGTCCTCGCCTTCTTGATCCAGCAAGACGGGCGAAGTAGTAGATGAGTTCCGGCAGCACGACGGCGTGGTGATGGTGTTGGTGAAGAACAATCTCCGCAGGGCTTCGCCTAAGCACTACGGAAACTATGATGGAGGATAAACTAGAGGGTACGGGGTTGCCGGCACACGGCTTGGTGTTTCTTGATGTGTCCTTGGTGCTAGCCCTGCCCCTCTATTTATATGTTGAGCCTTGGGGTCGGAACTTGGATTAAAAGCCTCCCTAAAGTCGGTTTCACCCGAAAGGCAAGAGTCCTTCTCGGACTCCAGGGCCAGACGCCAGGGTTCCCGGCGTCTGGACCCAGACGCCAGGGACCCTGGTGTCTGGCCAGTGGACTCCGAAAGCTTCCTTTTGCGCTTTCCAAAAACCTTGTGGGAATTCCCCTTTGGCTCAAATAACGTCTTCTCGTACCCCAAACATTTCGGGAAACATTCGGAACCCCTTCCGGTGAATTCTGGAACCCTTCCAGAGACCAAACAACATTATCCCATGTATTAAACTTCATCTCCGGACCATTCCGGAGTTCCTCGTCATGTCCGTGATCTCATTCGGGACTCCGAACAACATTCGGTTACTAACATACATAACTCATATAATACTATATTGTCAACGAACGTTTAAGCGTGCGGACCCTACGGGTTCGAGAACTATGTAGACATGACCGAGACATCTCTCTGGTCAATAAACAATAGCAGAACCTGGATGCCCATATTGGCTCCTACATATTCTATAGATATCTTTATCGGTCAAACCGCATAACAACATACGTTGTTCCCTTTGTCATCGGTATGTTACTTGCCTGAGATTCGATCCTCGGTATCTCAATACCTAGTTCAATCTCGTTACCGGCAAGTATCTTTACTCGTTACGTAATGCATCATCCCGTAACTAACTCATTAGCTACATTGCTTACAAGGCTTATAGTTATGTGCATTACTGAGAGGGCCCAGAGATACCTCTCCGACAATCGGAGTGAGAAATCCTAATCTCGAAATACGCCAACCCAACAAGTACCTTCGGAGACACCTGTAGAGCACCTTTATAATCACCCAGTTATGTTGTGACGTTTGGTAGCACACAAAGTGTTCCTCCGGTAAACGGGAGTTGCATAATCTCATAGTTATAGGAACATGTATAAGTTATGAAGAAAGCAATAGCAACATACTAAACGATCAAGTGCTAAGCTAACAGAATGGGTCAAGTCAATCACATCATTCTCCTAATGATGTGATCTCGTTAATCAAATGACAACTCATGTCTATGGTTAGGAAACTTAACCATCTTTGATTAACGAGCTAGTCCAGTAGAGGCATACTAGTGACAATATGTTTGTCTATGTATTCACACATGTATTATGTTTCCGGTTAATACAATTCTGGCATGAATAATAAACATTTATCATGAAATAAGGAAATAAATAATAACTTTATTATTGCCTCTAGGGCATATTTCCTTCACCTAGCCCTGATGATTCAAGAACGCCCTGACTTCAAGACTCTTGATCCTTCTGAGATACTTGAGAGGCTCAACACACATGAGTTTCAGCTTTCTGAGAAATGAGATATCTATGGCCCCAACTATGGCCGAACTCGCACTTCGAAGGAAAAGGTTGTTTTCTCATCTGAAGAAGAATCTGACTGCAGTTCTAGTGTTCCTGAAGACATTGGAAAGGAGCTTGCTATGCTTGTGAAGAAGTTCCAGAAATTCACTAAGAAGAAAGGCTTCAGAAAGTCTTCATGATCCAGCTCAAGAAATGATGAAGCTTCCACCATGACCACAAGAAGAGAACATGCCACAAGTGCAAGAAACCTGGTCACTACATCTCTGAGTGTCCACAGTGGGACAATGAGAAGAAGAAGAAGAAGAAGAAGAAGAAGAAGAAGAAGGAGAGCAAGTAATACGATTCTGATGACAACAAGAAGAAGAAATCCTCAAAGTCTCCGTCCAAGTCTTCTTCAAAGTCTTCATCACACAAGAAGAGTTCATCTGGCAAGGCTCGTGCTTTTGTTGGCAAGGAGATGGATTCAGAGGAGGAGTCTGCTTCTGAGGAGGCGGAGGTGGAGTCTGAGGAGGAGTCCGACTCTAGCGTTGCAGGTATGGCTCTAGCTACAGCCTACGTTGCCAGGTCCATCTTCAACACTGAAGACAATGGCTCCGTCACCAACGCAGATGATAATGACAAGGACGACTCTGCTCCCACCTACTGCTTCATGGCACGTGGTGCCAAGGTAAAATCACGTGATGCTTACTATCAAACATCAAGTGAAGATGACTCTGATTGTGAATCCAAACCTAGCTACAAAACACTTGCTAAAACAGCAACTGAACAACAGAAAGCTATGGAACATATTCAAAAACTGTTAGACAAAAGTGATGACCTGTTGGACGCGGGAATGACCCGATCTCAGTCCTTAATTGAAGACATCAAAAATCTTCATGTTAAGTACGAGGAACTTGAAAGTCGTCATGATACGCTCTCAACAACTCATGAAAAGCTTTCCTACGATTATCTTCAAAGGAAGCAAGATCTTGAGAAATTGAGAATGATTCATGAAGATCTTCAAAAGGAGAACGAGTCACTTCGCGCTCAATAGAGCAGTCCCGCTCAGGAAGGATTTGAACCACCATGTCTAAAATGCATTGAGCGTGATAACGCTACCTCTGTTGCAATATCTTCAACTGCTGATGTGGTAACTAACCCCTCCGCTGAGGATACCACTACTATTGCTGATGAAAATGCTAGGTTGAAGACACTGCTTGAGACAGGGATGTACAAAAGTCTCAAAGGGCATTAGACATTATGTGATGTCCTCAAAAAGCAGATTCTGAACCAAAACCCTAGAAAAGAGGGTGTTGGATTCGAGAGGAAAATGAATGTTGATGGTTCTTACTGGAAGCCTGTGCAGTACCCCAAAACCACATGGGTTGCTACAAAGGAACCTTCAGTGGATCCATCCACCTTATCTGGTTTCACTTGTGCTAACCATGTTATCATTGATGAATCCTTTGATGCAAACTATAAACTGTTTAGGAATCAGAATGGCGAAGTGTTTGCCAGGTATATTGGTACTAACTGCAGGAATGGGCCACCTATGAAGAAGATATGGGTACCCAAAAGTTGTCTTGAGAATCTTCCTGCGAATGTCATCATAACACCACCTAGGAAGAAGACAAAACCCATACCAAAGGCTTCATATGGTCCAAAGGCTTCATACAGACAAAGGACTCATCCGAGTCACCCTAACGCCAATGTTTTGCAGGAAAATCATACTCAGACCCATGAATACGAGCGTGTTTCCTCAAACTGCTATGTTCATAGAACAAAGAACTTTTTTGCTTATTCTTATGAGTATTATTCACCTCCTGCAAGGCCATTTGCTAGGGCTCCAAAGCCGAAGTTATCAGATGCTGCACTTAGACTCATTGATTCTAAGCCACCCCTGAAAATGTGGGTGGTTAAGAAAACTTAACTCTCTTTTGCAGGGAAAGGTCTCCAGCCGGGAATCAAAGGCGTCTGATGCTTATGCTGGGGACCTTAAACATCTTGTGGGGTGCAAGATAAAACCAAATGGTATTACTATGTATTACTATGTATTTCGTCCCGGGATTCCTTGACACTCATCCTATCTATCCTAACCAAGATCTGAACTTCTATGTTCCACTTGTTCGTCAAATGTTTATGCTTCACAACTTGCTTGGTGAAGCCTATCCCCCAAACTGTACTGTAATCTATGACACCTCATGCTTCAGAATGGATTATGGACAGCGGATGCACTAAGCACATGACTGGCGATCGAAGTCTACTGATGGATTCAACGCTAAGTCCATCAGACAAGAGTCACATCACATTTGCTGACACTGGTAAAAGAAAGGTATTGGGTCTAGGTAGAGTTGTAATATCAAGGGATCAGCACATGGATAAAGTGATGCTTGTTGAATTCCTTGGTTTCAACTTAATGTCTGTCTCAATGCTTTGTGACTTAAACATGATTGTGCTATTTGGAAAATATCGTTGCCTTGTTCTAATGGAATCTGGCAAGTCTCTAGTCTTTGAAGGGTATCAGAAAGATGGTCTGTATATGGTAGATTTCTCAGCAGGACCACAGATGGCCGTATGTCTTCTAGCAAAAGCTTTAGAATGTTGGCTTTGGCATCGAAGGATAGGGCATGCTGGCATGAGGAACTTGCACACTCTCGCGAAGAAGAAGCATGTCGTGGGCATCGAAGGCGTCAAGTTCAAGAAGGATCATCTGTGTGGTGCCTGCGAAGCTGGAAAGATGACTAGGGCCAAGCATCCCTCGAAGACAATCCTGACTACATCTCAACCCTTCGAGCTGTTACACATGGACTTATTTGGCCCTACTCACTACTCTACTCTTACTACCACTGCTTGCCTCTATGGCTTCGTCATTGTTGATGATTATTCAAGATATACTTGGGCGCATATAATCCTCTATAAGAATGAAGTGCAGGATGTCTTTAGACGCTTTGCCAATCGTGCCATGACGAACTATGATGTCAAGATCAAGCATATCAGAAGTGACAACGGCACAGAGTTCAAGAACACCGGCCTCGACCTTTATCTGGATACTTTGGGCATTACTCATGAGTTCTCTGCTCTGTACACACCTCAGCAGAATGGCATCATGAAGCGCAAGAATAGAACCCTTATCGAGATGGCTTGATCGATGCTTGATGAGTACAAGACTCCAAGGAAGTTCTGGCCTGAAGCCATTGATACTGCATGCCACATCATCAACCGTGTTTATCTTCACAAGCTTCTGAAGAAGACATCCAATGAACTCCTAACTGGTAAGAAGCCAAATGTCAGTTACTTTAGAGTATTTGGTGCTAGGTATTGGACCAAGGATCCACATCACACTTCAAAATTTGCACCGAAAGCACATGAAGGTTTTATGCTTGGTTATGGAAAGGATTCGCAGTCCTACAGAGTATTCAACCTCTTTCACTATAAAGTAGTTGAAACTATGGATGTGCGGTTCGATGATACTAACGGCTCGCAAAGAGAGCACCTGCCAAATGTGCTAGATGAAGTACCTCCTAGTGAATCAATAAAGCAAATGGAACTGGAGAGATCATGCCTTCTGAGGCTTAGACTGAAGAGGAACTTATCATTTCTGCACCTAATCAACCTGAAGACAATGCTCAACCTGAAGACAATCCTCCAAATGATGACATTGATCAGCAAGAGCAAAATCTTCGTCCAGTTCATCCTCGTGTTGCAAATGAAGTACAGATTGAGAAGATAATAGATAGCATCAATGCACCTGGTCCACTCACTCGTTCAAGAGCAACACAGCTAGCAAATTTTTGTGGGCACTTTGCTTTCGTCTCAATCTCTAAACCCAAGAAAGTTGTCGAAGCCTTCATGGAACCTGAATGGATTCAAGCTATGCAAGAAGAGATTCAACAGTTCGAGCTGAACAATGTTTGGGAATTGGCCAAGCATCATGATCCTTGTAAGCACAATATCATTGGCACCAAATGGATATATCGCAACAAGCAAGATGAGCATGGTCAAGTTGTCAGAAACAAGGCTCGTCTCGTTGCTCAAGGATATACTCAAGTTGAAGGGATTGACTTCGATGAAACATTTGCTCCGGTGGCTAGGCTTGAAGCCATTCGCATACTGCTAGCCTATGCAAATCATCACAACATCCTTCTATATCAAATGGATGTGAAGAGTGCCTTTCACAATGGAAATATTGAAGAAGAAGTATATGTTGCACAACCTCCGGGCTTTGAAGATCCAAAACATCCTGATGTGGTATACAAGCTCAACAAGGCATTGTATGGCCTCAAACAAGCCCCTCGTGCATGGTACGACACACTCAAATACTTCCTGAATAGCAAAGGCTTCAAACCTGGTTCACTAGATCCTACACTCTTCACGAAGACATATGATGGTGAACTATTTGTGTGCCAAATCTATGTGGATGACATTATCTTTGGCTGCACTGACAAGAAATACAGTGATGAGTTTGGTCACATGATGCAAGAGCAATATCAGATGTCCCTGATGGGCGAGCTGAAGTTCTTCCTGGGTCTCCAAATCCGTCAGCAACGCAATGTCATCTTCATATCTCAAGAAAAATACCTCAAAGATTGCCTGAAGAAGTTTGGAATACAAGACTGCAAAGGATACACGACGCCAATGCCAACCAAAAGTCATCTAAGTCCCGACGCCAATGGTAAAGAGTTCAATCAAAAGGTATACTGCTCCACGATTGGTTCTTTACTTTATTTACGTGCATCTAGGCCAGATATAATGCTTAGTGTTTGCATGTGTGCCCGATTCTAAGCGGTACCAAAGGAATCGCATCACTTAGCTGTGAAGCGAATTCTTCGATATTTGGATTACACCCCAACACTAGGATTATGGTATCCAAAGGGCTCAGACTTTGATCTAGTTGGATTCTCAGATGCTGATTATGTTGGTGACAAGGTTGATCGCAAGTCCAGATCAGGCACATGTCACTTTCTGGGACGATCACTTGTCTATTGGTTTTCAAAGAAGAAGAACTGTGTATCTCTCCCCACTGCTGAATCTGAATACATTGCTGCTAGATCTTGTTGTGCTCAGCTTCTCTGGATGAAGCAAACTCTCAAGGATTATGGTGTTCACCTAAAGCATGTGCCACTCTACTGCGACAATGAAAGCGCCTTCAATATTGCCAACTGATAACTCACAAGTATAGGGGATCGCAACAGCTTTCGAGGGTAGAGTATTCAACCCAAATTTATTGATTCGACACAAGGGGAGCCAAAGAATATTCTTGAGTATTAGCGGTTGAGTTGTCAATTCAACCACACCTGGATAACTTAGTATCTGCAACAAAGTGTTTAGTAGAAAAAGTGGTATGATAATAATAGTAACGGCAGCAAAAGTAAAGATAAATGTTTTTTGGGTTTTTGTAATAATTGTAACAGTAGCAACGGAAAAGTAAATAAGCGAAGAACAATATGTGAAAAGCTCGTAGGCAATGGATCAGTGATGGATAATTATGCCGGATGCGATTCCACATGTAATAGCTATAACATAGGGTGACACAGAACTAGCTCCAGTTCATCAATGTAATGTAGGCATGTATTCCGTAAATAGTCACACGTGCTTATGGAAAAGAACTTGCATGACATCTTTTGTCCTACCCTCCCGTTGCAGCGGGGTCCTTACGGAAACTAAGGGATATTAAGGCCTCCTTTTAATAGAGAACCGGACCAAAGCATTAACACATAGTGAATACATGAACTCCTCAAACTACGGTCATCACCAAGAAGTATCCCGATTATTGTCACTTCGGGGTTGTCGGATCATAACACATAATAGGTGACTATAGACTTGCAAGATAGGATCAAGAACACACATATTTTCATGAAAAAATAATAGGTTCAGATCTGAAATCATGGCACTCGGTCCCTAGTGACAAGCATTAAGCATAGCAAAGTCATAGCAACATCAATCTTAGAACATAGTGGCTACTAGGGATCAAACCCTAACAAAACTAACTTAATTACATGGTAAATCTCATCCAACCCATCACCGTCCAGCAAGCCTATAATGTAATTACTCATGCACGGCGGTGAGCATCATGAAATTGGTGATGGAGGATGGTTGATGATGACGACGGCGACGAATCCCCCTCTACGGAGCCCCAAACGGACTCCAGATCAGCCCTCCCGAGAGAGATTAGGGCTTGGCGGAGGCTCCGTGTCATGAAACACGATGAAACTTTCTCCTCGAGTTTTTTCTCCCCAAGACGGAATATATGGAGTTGGAGTTGAGGTCGGAGGAGGTCCAGGGGGCCCAGGAGATAGGGGGCCACGCCCTGGGGGGCGCCCCTTGTCTCGTGGACAGGTCGTGGGCCCCCTGGCATTAATTCTTTCACCAAAAATTCTTATTAAATCTAAAAAGTGCCTCCATGGATTTCCAGGACATTCCGAGAACTTTTCTTTTCTACACATAAAACAACATCATGGCAGTTTTGCTGAAAACAGCGTCAGTCCGGGTTAGTTTCATTCAAATCATGCAAGTTAGAGTCCAAAACAAGGGCAAAAGTGTTTGGAAAAGTTGATACGTTGGAGACGTATCAACTCCCTCAAGCTTAAACCTTTGCTTGTCCTCAAGCAATTCAGTTGATAAACTAAAAGTGATAAAGAAAAACTTTTACAAACTCTGTTTGCTCTTGTTGTTGTAACATGAAAAGCCAGCATTCAAGTTTCAGCAAATATTATGAACTAACCATACTAACAATAACACATAGGTCTCACAATTACTCATATCAATAACATAATCAGCTAGCGAGCCATAATAATAAAACTCGGATGACAACACTTACTCAAAATAATCATAACATGATATAACAAAATGGTATCTCGCTAGCCCTTTCTGAGACCGCAAAACATAAATGCAGAGCACCTTTAAAGATCAAGGACTGACTAAACATTGTAATTCATGGTAAAAGAGATCCAGTCAAGTCATACCCAATATAAACCAATAGTAATGAATGCAAATGACAGTGTGCTCTCCAGCAGGTGCTTTTTAATAAGAAGGGTGATGACTCAACATAAAGGTAAATAGATAGGCCCTTCGTAGAGGGAAGCAGGGATTTGTAGAGGTGCCAGAGCTCGATTTTTAAAATAGAGATTGAATAACATTTTGAGCGGTATACTTTTGTTGTCAACGCAACAACTATGAGATGGCTGTATCTTCCATACTACATGCATTATAGGCAGTTCCCAAACAGAATGGTAAAGGTTTATACTCCCCCAACCACCAACAAGCATCAATCCATGGCTTGCTCGAAACAACGAGTGCCTCCAACATACAACAACCCTGGGGTAGTTTTGTTTAATTATTTTGATTTGCTTTGATATTTTTGGATCATGGGACTGGGCATCCCGGTTACCGGCCCTTTCTCGTGAATGAGGAGCGGAGTCCACTCCTCGTGAGAATAACCCACCTAGCATGGAAGATATAGGCAGCCCTAGTTGAAACATGAGCTGCTCGAGCATACAAAGCAAAATTTCATTTGAAGGTTTGGAGTTTTGCACATACAAATTTACTTGGAACGGCAGGTAAATACCACAAATAGGAAGGTATAGTGGACTCATATGGAACAACTTTGGGGTTGAAGGAGTTTGGATGCACAAGCAGTATTCCCGCTTAGTACAGGTGAAGGCTAGCAAAAGACTGGGAAGCGACCAACTGAGAGAGCGACAACAGTCGTAAACATGCATTAAAATTAATTTACACCGAATACAAACATGAGTAGGATATAATCTACCATGAACATAAATATCATGAAGGCTATGTTGATTTGATTCAACTACATGCGTGAACATGTGCCAAGTTGAGTCACTTAATACATTCAAAGGAGGATACCATCCCATCATACCACATCATAATCATTCTAATAGCATGTTGGCACGCAAGCTAAACCATTATAACTCATAGGTAATCAAGCATGGCACAAGCAACTATAATCTCTAAATGTCATTGCAAATATGTTTACTTCATAATAGCTGACTCAGGAACGATGAATCATCATATTTACAAAAATAAGAGAGGTCGAGTTCATACCAGCTTTTCTCATCCCAATAAGTCCATCATATATCATCATTATTGCCTTTCACTTGCACGACCGAACGATGTATATAATAATAAGAGAGCACGTGCATTGGACTAAGCTGGAATCTGCAAGCATTCAACTCAAGAGAGAAGACAGGGTAATACGGGCTCTAAGTTAAATAAACAATCATGCATGTAAGAGCCACTAAGCATTTTCAATATGGTCTTCTCGACCCCCAAAAGAAAGAAAAGAAAATAAAACTATTTACACGGGAAAGCTCCCAACAAGTAAAAGAAGAACGAGAAATCCTTTTGGGTTTTCATTTTAATTTCTACTACAAGCATGGAAATTAAACTAACTAATTTTTTTGGTTTTTCTTAAAGTTTGTCAAACACACAAGAAGAAAACTAGAAAAAGAAATTTAAACTAACATGGATAATACAATGAAAGAGTGTGAGCACCGACGACTAGTGTGTGAACATGAATGTAAAGTCGGTGAGAAATACGTACTCCCCCAAGCTTAGGCTTTTGGCCTAAGTTGGTATAATACCAGTGACTGCCTGGCTGATATCCATAAGTGAACCTGGGGTAGTATTGAGATGAAGAGGCGACCGCCTCCTGAGCAGCAGCGTGTTGGCGAGCTGCCTCCATTCCCCTCTCATATTCAGTTGCTTCTTCCTTGGTGACAACATATCTTCCTTTTGCCTGATAATCAAAAAGGTAGGGAGCAGGAAGAGTAACAGGGACGACGTTGCGTCTGTTATAGGTTAGTCGATAATGTAGGAATTATTCATTCCTCTCAAGAAAATGATGATCAAACATAGCTGATTTATCCAAATAAACAGGAGGTACAATCATATCCCCCTCTCGTGGAGCTATATTAAGAAAATTAGCCACATGGGCTGCATAAATTCTTTCAAAGAAATCTCCCCTTCTACTATTATTCTGCAACCTACGTGCAACTATTGCCCCCAAGTTATAACCTCTATAACCTGACACAGCACTCTTGAGGACACAAAGATCAGGGGCACACATGTGGCATACATCGTCCTTACCGTTAATGCATCTACCAATAAAGAGAGCAAAGTAATGTATAGCAGGAAAATGAATGCTCCCTATGGTAGCTTGTGTTACATCCCTAGATTCTCCCACAGTAATACTAGCAAAAAAATCTCTAACTTCAGATTTGGGAGGATCATTAATATTACCCCACCGCGGGAGTTGGCAAGCAGTTGTGAAATCCTCTAAATCCATGGTATAAGATGTATCATAAATATCAAACATAACACTAGGAGAATTACGCGCAGAAATATATTCGAACCTCCGCACAAAGGAATCAGTCAATTGATAATACTGAGGACACTTATCTTGTAAGAAGTCCTCCAGCTCGGCATTACGCACATACGCGTCAAATTCCTCCTTGAAGCCTGCTTCAACCATAAAATGATCGGATGGCCACTCGCAAGCCCGTACATTTGCGTCCCTTGGCAAATTAACATCTTGTTCACATATAGCAATCCTTGGCCCTTTCTTTGCCGAGGAACCACCTTGGTACATTCTTCTAAGCATATTTTTTTTTCTAAAAATTTCTGAAATTTTAGTAACTTCAAAATAAAAGTGGATAAAACTAAACAAGATTGATAGCAACTACTCCTACAAGTGCCTAGAGCCTATATCATGCATTGGAATTACTTGGGACCTCAAAAATTTAACATGCAAGCTCAAGAACATGGTCACCTATGCAGCACAAATTTGCAATGAATAAAGAACTAGAACAAAAACTAATTGGACCAATGGAGGAGTCACATACCAACCAACAATCTCCCAAAGCAGTTTTGCGAATGGAGCTTTGTGCTAAGAGATCGAAAATCGCAGCAAAATGAGCTAGAACTCGGGCTTGAGCTGGATGGGGATTTTTTTGGGTAGAAGATGAAGTGTGTGGGTGCTGGCATAAGTGGAGGGGGGCCACCAGGGGCCCATGAGACAGGGGGCGCGCCCTACAGGGGGGCGCGCCCTCCTCTCTCATGGCCTGGTGCTTGCCCCTCTTGCCGTGTTTTCAGTGCCTAAAATCCTGAAATATTCCAGAAAAAATCATACTAAATTTGCAGGGCATTTGGAGCACTTTTATTTTTGGACTATTTTTTTAATGCACGGATAATTCAGAAAATAGACAGATAATACTATTTTTGCTTTATTTATTCTAAATAACAGAAAGTAAAAAGAGGGTACAGAAGGTTGTGCCTTCTAGTTTCATCCATCTCGTGATCATCAAAATGAACCCACTAACAAGGTTGATCAAGTCTTGTTAACAAACTCATTCCGAATAACATGGAACCGGAGAAATTTCGAATAACACTAAGTTACCTCAATGGGGATATGAAAATCTCCAATAATAAGAATATCATACTTTTTCTTGACAGTAGGGAGAGGAAATTTAAAACCTCCAAAAATGATAGTTGGAACTTTTTCAATAGAATTGATACTATGAACTTGAGATTGTTTCCTCGGAAAGTGTATCGTATGCTCATTACCATTAACATGAAAAGTGACATTGCCTTTGTTGCAATCAATAACAGCCCCTGCAGTATTAAGAAAAGGTCTACCAAGGATAATAGACATACTATCATCCTCAGGAATATCAAGAATAACAAAGTCAGTTAAGATAGTGACATTTGCAACCACAACAGGCACATCCTCAAAAATACCGACAGGTATAGCAGTTGATTTATCAGCCATTTGCAAAGATATTTCAGTAGGTGTCAACTTATTCAATTCAAGTCTACGATATAAAGAGAGAGGCATAACACTAACACCGGCTCCAAGATCACATAAAGCAGTTCTAACATAATTTCTTTTAATAGAGCATGGTATAGTTGGTACACCCGGATCTCCAAGTTTCTTGGGTATTCCACCCTTAAAAGTGTAATTAGCAAGCATGGTGGAAATTTCAGCTTCTGGTATCTTTCTTTTATTTGTGATGATATCCTTCATATACTTAGCATAAGGATTTACCTTAAGCATATCGGTTAAGCGCATACGTAAGAAAATAGGTCTAATCATTTCAGCAAAGCGCTCAAAATCCTCATCATCCTTTGACTTGGATGGTTTAGGAGGAAAGGGCATGGGTTTTCTGAACCCATGGTTCTCTTTCTTTACCGTGTTTCCTAGCAACAAAATCTCTCTTATCATAACGTTGATTCTTTGATTGTGGGTTGTCAAGATCAACAGCAGGTTCAATCTCTACATCATTGTCTTTGCTAGGTTCAGCATCAACATGAACATTATCATTAACATTATCACTAGGTTCATGTTCATCACCTGACTGTGTTTCATCATCAGAGATAGAAATATCATTGGGATTCTCAGGTGTGTCTACAGTAGGTTCACTAGAAGCATGCAAAGTTCTATCGTCTTTCTTTTTCTTCTTTTTAGAAGAACTAGGTGCCTCTAAATTATTTCTCTGAGAATCTTGCTCGATTCTCTTAGGGTGGCCTTCAGGATACAAAGGTTCCTAAGTCATTCTACCAGTTCTAGTAGCCACTCTAATAGCAAAGTCATTTTTATTATTTAATTCATCAAGCAAATCATCTTGAGCTTTAAGTACTTGCTCAGCTTGAGTAGCAACCATAGAAGCATATTTTCTAACGCGGTGAAGTTCATTTTTAACTCTAGCCAGATTATCACCTACGCATCCTATCTCGAAAGCATTATTCTTTAACTCTCTACCAACATAAGCATTATAACTTTCTTGTCTAGCCATAAAGTCGTCAAATTCATCTAAGCAGAGCTATGAAATTTAGTAGAGGGTATTTTAACTTTATCATATCTATAGAGAGAATTTACCTTTACTACCTGTGTCGGGTTATCAAGACAATGTAGTTCTTCAGGCGGTAAATTAAGACCATGTATTTCTGCAATAGGTGGTAAATTCTTAACATCTTCAGCTTTAATACCTTTTTCTTTCATTGATTTCTTTGCCTCTTGCATATCTTTAGGACTCAGAAATAAAACACCTCTCTTCTTCGGAGTGGGTTTAGGAATAGGCTCAGGAGTTGGCTCAATTGGGTCAGGAATTACTTCAGGAACTGGCTCGGGAAGAGTCCAATTATTTTCATTAGTCAACATGTTATTCAATAGTATTTCAGCTTCGTCGATTGTTCTTTCCCTGAAAACACAACCAGCACAACTATCCAAGTAGTCCTTGGAAGTATCGGTTAGTCCATTATAAAAGATATCAAGTATTTCATTTTTCTTAAGAGGATGATCAAGCAAAGCATTAAGTAACCGGAGAAGCCTCCCCTAAGCTTGTGGGAGACTCTCATCTTTGATTTGCACAAAATTATATATTTCCCGCAAGGCAGCTTGTTTCTTATGAGCAGGGAAATATTTAGCAGAGAAGTAATAAATCATATCATGGGGACTACGCACACAACCAGGAGCAAGAGAATTATACCAAGTCTTAGCATCACCCTTTAATGAGAATGGAAATATCTTAAGGATATATAAATAGCGAGACTTCTCATCATTAGTAAATAGGGTGGCTATATCATTCAACTTGGTAAGATGTGCCACAACAGTTTCAGATTCAAGGCCATAAAAGGATCAGATTCAACTTAAGTAATAATATCAGGATCAACAGAGAATTCATAATCCTTATCAGTAACACAGATAGGTGAAGTAGCAAAAGCAGGATCGGGTTTCATTCTAGCATTAAGAGACTGCTGCTTCCATTTAGCTAATAATTTCTTAAGATCATTTCTATCATTGCAAGCAAGAATTTCCATAGCAGCTTTTTCATTATTAACATAACCCTTAGGAACAACAGGTTATACATAATCATTGGGGGGGGCCTTCATCATCACTATCATCAGTAATAGGATCTTCAGTAATATCATTCCCCCTAACTCTAGCAAGTTGTTCATCAAGAAATTCACCTAATGGCAAAGTAGTATCACGCACAGAAGTAGTTTCATCATGCATAGCAGAAGTGGCATCATCAATAACATGCGACATATCAGAATTCATAGCAGTAGTAGGTTTAGGTGTCGCAAGCCTACTAATAATGGAAGGAGAATCTAGTGCAGAGCTAGATGGCAGTTCCTTACCCCCCCCCCCTCGTAGTTGAGGGCAAAATAGTAGTTCGATCGTCTTTCAAGTTCTTCATAGTGATCAACAGATATAAATCCCAAGTGACTCAGAGAATAGAGCTATGCTCCCCGGCAACGGCGCCAGAAATTAGTCTTGATAACCCACAAGTATAGGGGATCGCAACAACTTTCGAGGGAAGAGTATTCAACCCAAATTTATTGATTTGACACAAGGAGAGCCAAAGAATATTCTTGAGTATTAGCGGTTGAGTTGTCAATTCAACCACACCTGGATAACTTAGTATCTGCAGCAAAGTGTTTAGTAGCAAAAGTGGTATGATAATAATAGTAACGGTAGCAAAAGTAAGGATAAATGTTTTTGGATTTTTGTAGTAATTGTAACAGTAGCAACGGAAAAGTAAATAAGCGAAGAACAATGTGTGAAAAGCTCGTAGGCAATGGATCAGTGATGGATAATTATGCCGGATGCGATTCCTCATGTAATAGCTATAACATAGGGTGACACAAAACTAGCTCCAGTTCATCAATGTAATGTAGGCATGTATTCCGTAAATAGTCACACGTGCTTATGGAAAAGAACTTGCATGGCATCTTTTGTCCTACACTCCCGTTGCAGCGGGGTCCTTACGGAAACTAAGGGATATTAAGGCCTCCTTTTAATAGAGAACCGAACCAAAGCATTAACACATAGTGAATACATGAACTCCTCAAACTACGGTCATCACCGAGAAGTATCCCGATTATTGTCACTTCGGGGTTGTCGGATCATAACACATAATAGGTGACTATAGACTTGCAAGATAGGATCAAGAACACACATATATTCATGAAAACATAATAGGTTTAGATCTGAAATCATGGGACTCGGGCCCTAGTGACAAGCATTAAGCATAGCAAAGTCATAGCAACATCAATCTCAGAACATAGTGGATACTAGGAATCAAACCCTAACAAAACTAACTTAATTACATGGTAAATCTCATCCAACCCATCACCGTCCAGCAATCCTACGATGGAATTACTCACACACGGCGGTGAGCATCATGAAATTAGTGATGGAGGATGGTTGATGATGACGACAGCGACGAATCCCCCTCTCCGGAGCCCCGAACGGACTCCAGATCAACCCTCCCGAGAGAGATTAGGGCTTGGCGGCGGCTCCGTGTCGTGAAACGCGATGAAACTTTCTCCTCGATTTTTTTCTCCCCGAGACGGAATATATGGAGCTGGAGTTGAGGTCGGAGGAGATCCAGGGGGCCCACGAGATAGGGGCCGCGCCCTTGGGGGGGCGCCCCCTGTCTCATGGACAGGCTGTGGGCCCCTGGCATTAATTCTTTCACCAGAAATTCTTATTAAATCTGAAAAGTGCCTCCGTGGATTTCCAGGACATTCCGAGAACTTTTCTTTTCTACACAAAAAACAACATCATGGCAGTTCTGCTGAAAACAGCGTCAGTCCGGGTTAGTTTCATTCAAATCATGCAAGTTAGAGTCCAAAACAAGGGCAAAAGTGTTTGGAAAAGTAGATACGTTGGAGACGTATCACCAACAACCGAGTTCAGCACTCGAAGACAAAGCACATTGAAATTCGTCATCACTTTCTTAGAGATCATGTCATGAAGGAAGATATTGATATCATTCACGTCAACACTGTAGAGCAATTGGCAGATATCTTCACAAAGCCGTTGGATGAGAAAAGGTTTTGCAGGTTGCGGTGTGAGCTAAATATCTTGGAATCCTCAAATGTCCTATGATTGGACACACATCCTAGCACTTATGCATATTGATGACTTAGATGTGCAACACACAAAGTAATGTATATCTTCAATCAATGAAGACATACACTCTAAGTGTGAATACATTAATGCGGAATTTGAGTTTGGAGCGCCACGATAATTGTGCGCCGTGTCTGGGTCTAATACTTCCTATACGATGGGTAACGCCACCACCAAACCTTTGTTTGAAGTGTTTTTCATGGCTTTTTAATTGCAAAGTCTTCGCATTTGATTTGTCTTCATCTTTGACTTAAGTTCATGATTATCTTCACCTTGTTGATTTGGTCTTTTACTAGGATATATACATATTTGTGTTCTGTCCTCTACATCATTCACTTATAGATATGACTTCTTGCTTGAATCTTTTGATCTAAGTGAATGTGATCAGACCCTAACCTCTTCTATGCTTCTACCTCAAATTCTATCTATCCAAATCATATGCATTCTATTGAAACCGTCAAATGTCTTCTCTGCGCCCTTGTCAGCAGAAGATACAGAGACAAGAATTATATCTGTTTTTAATGCTATATCCTTATTGCCTGAAACCTGGAGAAGCTGGAACGACCACCCCGACAGTCCGGGCGTGCGTGGGAACATGGAACAACTTCCAATGTGTTGCATGTTTGCCACGTGCCCTTCAGATGTGAACCGCCAGGGGCACCTGCGTAATTGCGATGTGCCGTCACTTTCGTTATAAATACACATCACATCACGATCAAAATCCTTCTCCCACCTTGCCACCTCGCACAAAACCCTAGCACCACCGTTAGCTCTCGACAACGCCGGCAACGAAGCGCTTAGCTGTCGCGACCTCATCGAAGCCGTCCTCACGCCAGCCGTGGACCTCGTCTTCTCCACCGATGTCGTAGGTGTCTTCCGTCGCCAAGTTAGGGCACGAGAGATTGAACTGCTCGGCCTGCAACTTCGTTCTTTCTAGCAATTCTTCATGTGGTAATTAAAACTTACTTTTTATTGTCTTTTTGATCTGATAGATTCATCCTTCTCTAACAAAAGTGGTTTCTATTGTCGGTGTTCTGGGAATGGGGGTCCCAAGACTTGCCTGCCTGCGGCCTGCGGCGTGGCTCAAGTGGGGGCCCAATGCAGCCCAGCTTCATCAGCTCAAGCTCAAGACCCTTGCGAGGGGCCAAGCCTCGCGGGGCGGACGACAGGAAGCTTCCTCAGGAGCAGCCTCCTCAAGCAAGCTCACGAGGAGGCGGAGAGATCAAGGCAGGGCACCTCCCGAGGGGCCCATGAAGCAAGCCATGACGATCGAGGCCAGGCGGGTGCCGGCCTGCGCAGTGTCCTTGTTTCCCTTTCGGTGCAAAGGGGGCAAGCACAGGTCGAGGCATCAGGCAAAGGTTACCGTTTTGGTGCAACAAGACCAAGACCAGCAAAATGGCAGGATGGAGATCATCGTGGAGCCCAGAGCAGCGTCATCGTCAGAGCCTTTGGCAGCCGAAGACCAACTTTAGTCAGGATAAGTGTACCAGATGTTCCCCTTCAAAATGGCCAATTGTTGGCGCCCTACCCACTCATTATTTGGGAAGAGGCCTAGGGCCTCGCTCTATAAATAGAACTAGCCACCACTGGGTAGAGGCATCGGGAAACAGATAGATCAGAGAGAGAGAGAGAGAAGTGACCGAACTCACCCAAGCAGTTCATCGCACCAGCTCAAGAACAGCCCCTCGCGAGGCTGTTCTCCCTTTGTACTGTTCACCATCAGCCCGTGAGGCAATCCACCACACCACACACTGGAGTAGGATATTACACCACAATGGTGGCCTGAACCAGTATAAATCTCGTGTCCCTTGTGTGTTCATCTTTCTTGCTTAGATCCTTGTGAAACTTCGAGACGTGAGCTGGTAGGGGAGAGATCTTTGTGCGCATCCTAGCGTTCGAACCTCAAGGGTCTGCCGGAACCCGATATCCAACATTTGGCGCGCCAGGTAGGGGTGCGCCGGAATCTTTCTTCCGTTGGTCGTGTTTGATCTCCCGCCGTGTCCATGGCTGACGCTCGCCAAGCTCGTGCCGAGCGTCGGGCTGCTCTCGCCACCCGCGTCGCCCAGACGGCGCCCGTCGGCGGATGCCCCCGTTGTTCCCCGTCGCCTGCTGCCAATGCTGCCACCGGCCCGGCGGGGAATGAGCAGCAGGCCTCATCCCTGCATCCTTCGGTGCGGCGCGACGGCCGCACCGCCACCTCGTCGCTGACTCCAGCCGGTTTGTCGTCCCACGCCCGTCGCGCCCCCACGGACGCACACGCCGCGCTGCTCCTGGTGCGTGAGCTCTTGCACTACCGTCCCGTCGACGACCTCTACGAGGACTGGCTCGCCCGCATCACCGAGCTCGTCAACGCTGCAGGGGGCTCTCCCATGTCGTCCCTCTCGCTGCTCGCCCTCCATCCTGCGCAGGAGGCGAGGAGCAGGAGGTGCCTCCACCACCTCCTCCCCAAGAAGGTGCCCTGGCTCCAAGGCGCGCGGCCCCAGGACGAGACCGACCGCGTCCGGCGCCTGCGCAACAAGAAAGGAGCTGCCAAGAGATCCCTCGTCCCCAAGAAGGTGCTCGTGTGTCCCAGCACTAGTGCGCCATGACCGCATCCCTGCACCACCACGTCAAGACCCTGCGCTGCTCCAGGCAGCGGTGCACGGGAATCTCCAGGAGCAAGCCCCACATCAGCAGAGAGCTCTGGTGGCCACTGCAGGCTGCCGCGCTTTCACCTCCGAGCTGCGTAGCATCGCATGGCCCGGCAAGTTCAAGCCCGACCTGCCTCCTCGCTACGATGACACTGCTGACCCCGTGGAGTTCCTCCAGCTCTACGAGCTGGGCATCGAAGCCGCCAACGGAGACGAGAAGGTCATGGCGAATTGGTTTCCCATGGCGCTCAAGGACGGTGCCCGCACCTGGCTCCTGAACCTAGCTCCTGGCACGATCTCCTCCTGGGACAAGATGCGCACCCGCTTCATCGCCAACTTCCAAGGTACTCGTGACCGGCCCTCGGCCATGAGTGAACTGCGCCGCATCAAGCAACAGCCGGGAGAGACCCTGTAGATGTACATCCAGCGCTTCAACAACGCCCGCCTGAAGATCCCCAGGGTGACTGAGGAGGCCATCATCTCAGCCTTCTCTGATGGCGTGCGCGACATCAAGATGAAAGAGGAGCTAGAAATCCATGAAGACCTGTGCACATCACTGGAGCTGTTCAACTTGGCGACCAAGTGCGCCAGTGCTGAGGAAGGGCGCCTCTCCCTCCTCGAGCTCCCGTCCACCGACCCAGAAGAAAAGAAGCCCAAGGTCAAGGACGTGAAGCGCAAGGGGGCTGCTCTGCTCGCAGCAGAGCCAGACACCAAGCGAGGCAGGGATCAGCCTAAGTCATCCAAGGGCAGTCGGTACTGCGTGTACCACGACCTCCACACCCACAACACCAATGAATGTCAAGAGCTCAGGGCCGTGCGAGAAGGGCGTATCGGCCGGCGCCCCGACCGCAACGACCGGGGCTATGGCCGAGGAGGAGGAAGAGGTGGAGGATGATAGGAAGACTGTGGCCCTCGCCAAGGGTGGCGTGACCTGCCTCACGAGGACCGCTGGCAGGACCAGCCTCGCGAGGGAGGTTGGAGGGATCAGCCTCGTGAGGACCGCCCTCAAGGCAACGCAGGCCTCCCTCCTCTGCCACCACCGCCAAGGAGGAATGAAGACCATCACTAGGACGAGGGGGCTGGGGGCTTCCAGGAGCTGCGCGCAATCGCTTGCATCCTGGGCGGCGCTCAGGCCCCAGCCTCTTAGCGCATCTTCAAGCAGTTTGCTCGCGAGGTGAATGCAGTCCTCCCCAAGCTTGAGGCCACGCGCCCTCTCAGGTGGTCTGAGTGCGCTATCACGTTCAGCTCAGCGGATCATCTCAAGTGCGCAGCAACGGCCGGAGTCCTCCCGATGCTTTGTTTCCCAGTCATCAGCAATGTGCAAGTCACCAGGACCCTCATTGATGGCGGAGCCGGACTCAACGTCCTGTCCGTCGAGACGTTCAACAATCTCCAAGTGCCATATGATCAGCTTCAAGCAACCACGCCTTTCTCAGGAGTCACTGATGGTTCCACTGTTCCAATAGGGCAAGTTCGTCTTCCTATCACCTTTGGGCAACGCAACAATTACCGCACCGAGCTCATTGACTTTGACGTCGCCCACATCCGCCTGCCATACAATGCCATCCTCGGGTACCCAACTTTGGCCAAGTTCATGGCAGTGGCTCACCATGGCTACAATGTACTCAAGATGCCAGGAAGCGGTGGAATCATCACAGTGCCTTGCAAGGAGAGGGATGCAGTGTGTTCTCTTGAGCGTGCCTTCCAGGCCGTGGCAATCGAAGACCCAGATCACAGGAGCGGGAGGCTCCCCAAGGCGGTCCCTAAGAAGAAGAAGGCTTCACCTGGCCCAAACACTCGCGAGGCAGGCGCCTCCGGAGGCGTTGCGTCAGGACCCGCACCCGTTCAAGGGGCGCCACCCTCTGTCGCATAGGAAGGCGCGCCCGACGCCCTCCTCGGGCAGGGCTTGGGGGCTCTCTCCTGGAGGGCCACCGACCTCGCCAAGGTCACGAGGGAGGCGCTCGGGCACCACTTGGAGGCATGCTTCAAGGCACATTTCCCTCAGGAAGGCATGACGCAAGGAGGGCAAAACCCTCAGGAGTTCATCGCAAGAAACATTCAGGAGCTACAGGAGTCAAGAGTCATGCGCGGCAGTCGCCGCCTACCCACTGTAGCCCCACGTCCCGGCGAGGATGGTGGGTTGCGTGTCTGCATCGACGTACCAGGGCTCAACCGAGCCGCATCTCAGGAGCGCCTCTGGCCTTCACGCGTGGGGTGTTGTGAGGGTCCACCTCACAGCTATGTTCGCATGCCCTTCGGCCTGCTGAACACGACTGCCACCCACCAGCGCCTGATGAGGAGCATCCTGAAAGCTCAGGTGGCCAGGCACCGCGTGTTCTTGGAGGAGATGGAGATGGACCTTGAGGAGCCGCCCGGACCCCCGGAGCCTCCCGAGGCTCAGGGCTCCGAAGGCTCGTGAGGGTTGGCTTCTTCACCACGTGTCGTCAGCTACTCCGACACTCGCTCTGCAATGGTATTAGGTGACATCTTTTCAAGTTCTATTTTCAGCTGGGAGGGCCCGCAAGGCTGCATCATTCCGAGGTCGCATGGGTCCATCCCTGCGGCATGTATCCGTTTTGCTTAATGTTTTTCATCTACCTTGTTGGGGGGGCGCCCCTCGGGCTGCATTATCCCCAGGCTGCTCGGGCAGACCCAGTGGCGTTTACTTCTTCCGCATCTATTTGAAATGGATTTGCTCCTTCATGCTTAACCTGCTCGACTTAATCGCCTGCTTGATTGACACCTACCTTTAGAGCCGCTCGCCCTGGCACGGCACTTGCGCACGGGTCCGTCCCTGCAACACCGAAAAATCTGAGTGGCTGAGCTCTGCCCGCGGCAGCCCCGCAAAGCGCCACCTCACCAGGCCCTCAGTGCCCCAATCACTCCCTCGGAGAGACCAATGGTTAGCTGACAACCGTGACGGCAAACCTTGTTTCCGCTCGTGATTGATATGCGGGACCCGCTCCAGGAGTAACGCTGGTGGCATCGCGAGCCTTCTCTCCTTCTCTCCAGCACGACCCGCTTGCATGTTAAAAGGGAGGCGCCTGAGCATCGCGACTCATGGGCTCTTACTGGCTCTCCGGCCCTCACCCCCTGGCCTTGACCCACGGCATCGCGACCTGTCATACCAGCGGCGGCTGAGCTTGCTCGAGGGCTCGGACCTGAGGACGTAGAGCATTAAGGGAAGTGCGGGGGAGAGAGAAGAAGCTCGCGAGGGCCTAACCCAGCAGCACCTCAGCTGCCGCCGCGCAGGCCCGGCGCCTCAACAAAAACTACTCCAAACCTACGAGATAAGTCACGCGAAAACTGATTCGACTCGGCGCTTAACCCTCGCCTACTGCAGCTCTGTCACGGCGACGTTGCTTGCCTTTCTCGCCCAGCGGAGGCTGCTTGAGTGCTAAAGGGGACCTCCTGAGCATCGCGACTCAGGGGCTCTTACTGGAACTTGGGCCGCTCACCTCCTGGCCTTGACCACGGCATCGCGACCTGGCATACCAGCGACTGCTGAAGCCTGCCTGGGGACCGGGCCCTGTCAGCGTAGAGCACCAAGCCCTCGTGAGGAAAGAAAGGGGGAGCCAAGCCGGGATAGGACAAGCATCTCCTATTAATTCATCTTGAGGATATAATATTCACAAAAGACGTGGCCAGCGCCTTACATGCCCCCGCGGGGTGGTACTTCGATTCCTTGCAGGGAACAAAAGGTGCTAATCCTAAGGAGCGGTAACTACGCACGCCTCCGCAGGAGACGCCATCATCAACAGTGGGCCGTCAGGCACCGGTGCCAACCCCATCAAAATCAGTGGCGTCGGCGGCCTGACAAGCCCGCCCTGCTCCGAGCGCGACGCGAGCTCAAGGGCTCGTAGCTATCGTCGCTCGTCTCTGGAGTCGCGTGAAGCTCGGCGGAGTCGCTGGACCCTCCAGCACCTCCGCTGCCGCCTGAGGAGCTGCTGGGGAAGGGATTAGCGGGCCTGGTCCTCGCCACGACGATGCCCCGGCCGCCTTTCTCAGGGCAGCATTCTAGCCGGCGTCCTTCTGCGTCGAAGACCTTGAAGAGCATCAGGGGGGCGCCATCGTAGGTGAGGTGGATTATGAGGGCGCCCCCTGTCCGGCAGACCCGGGTGATCTTGCCCCAGCCACGGGTCATGTAGACCTTGCCCGGAGCGACGACCTCGACCTCCGCTCCGGTTGCAGGGGTGCTGCAGTCAGCGTGCTGCAGCCAGAGCTCAAGAGGTCCCCTCGGCGGGATCTCAAAGGCGAAGGAGGGAGGAAGGCGAATCCAATACCGAGGAGCCATGGCAGCGTGGAGCACAAGCTCGCGAGAGGAGCCCTTGGTGTGGACTCCAGGAGGAACGACGCACACCGTCGTATCCCGCCGGCGTCGACGGCGGCACCGACGGTGTCGCTCGGCACCTTCTTCTCCAGGGCCCTTGATCCGAGCATACAAGGGCAGCGGGAACCCCTGCGGGGGCCGCTCGTACCAGGGCCTCGATGCCTCCTGCCGCGCGCCCTCGTCTCGGCGGCAAAGGACTAACCGTTTCTTCGGCGGAAGCAGGTCAGGACCCTCTCGGGGGGCCTTTCCCTTCTCTTCTGCAGAGAACCGGCGGATTGGTGCCATCGACGTGAGATGGAGCAATGGCGAAGATGAAGAAGAGGAGGAGTCGCAGAGGGTGATGAACTGGAATGGCTCACGCCATTCCATACTTATAGCCGGAGGAGGCCAACCGTCGGCCTCCATGATCATAGGTAATCATGACCCGTTTTTTGCATGCAGGGACTTGTCAAGTCATGCGGTTGCCGAGGCGTCGTGGGGAAGCGGAGACGCCCGCGTCCAATCAATCGCCATGCGGCGCCCAAGGCCGCAGGCTGATGGGGCCCCTGGCGCTTCGCACTTGCCCCTTCGCTTCTCTGCTAAGCCAAGTCCGGGCGCGCCTTGGGCCCGGGGGCTACTGTCGGCGTTCTGGGAACGGGGGTCCCCAGACTTGCCTGCCTGCGGCCTGCGGTGTGGCTCAAGTGGGGGCCCAATGCAGCCCAGCTTCATCAGCTCAACCTCAAGACCCTCGCGAGGGGCCAAGCCTCGCGGGGTGGACGACAGGAAGCTTCCTCAGGAGCAGCCTCCTCAGGCAGGCTTGCGAGAAGGCGGAGAGATCTAGGCAGGGCACCTCCTGATAACCGTGATGCCATGACGATCGAGGCCAGGCGGGCGCCAGGCGGGCGCCGGCCTGCGTAGTGTCCTTGTTTCCCTTTCGGTGCAAAGGGGGCAAGCACAGGCCGAGGCATCAGGCAAAGGTTACCGTTTCGGTGTAACAAGACCAAGACCAGCAGAACGGCAGGATGGAGGTCATCGTGGAGCCCAGAGCGGCGTCATCGTCAGAGCCTTTGGCAGCCGAAGACCAACTTTAGTCAGGATAAGTGTACCAGATGTTCCCCTTCAAAATGGCCAATTGTTGGCGCCCTTCCCGCTCATTATTTGGGAAGAGGCCCAGGGCCTCGCTCTATAAATAGGACTAGCCACCACAGGGTAGAGGCATCCAGAAACAGATCGATCAGAAAGAGAGAGAAGCGACCGAACTCACCCAAGCAGTTCATCACACCAGCTCAAGAACAGCCCCTCGCGAGGCTGTTCTCCCTTTATACTGTTCACCATCAGCCCCTGAGGCAATCCACCACACCACACACTGGAGTAGGGTATTACACGACAATGGTGGCCTGAACCAGTATAAATCTCGTCTCCCTTGTGTGTTCATCTTTCTTGCTTAGATCCTCGCGAGACTTCGAGACGTGACCTGGTAGGGGTGAGATCTTCGTGCGCACCCTAGTGTTCGAACCTCAAGGGTCTGCCGGAACCCGAAATCCGACATCTATGCTTCCAAAGTTGAATCTATCCTGTTCTGCATGCTTAGTATATTCACTTATGCTTCACAACAAGTTAGATTCCTCACTTGTACCTATTCTTGGATTCGTACAAATCTGGAACCAACTCTCACCAAATAAGTGAATGTCTTCACACTATGAGGTCAATGTCTTCAAACTGATTTATCTTCAAAATCTTCTGAGAATGCATATGACCTCTTCCCCTTCCCTCGCAGCTCTAATGCTGTCACAGGTACATGTCCATGGGAGAATCCCTTGGTTCTCATAGTCTGCATTCATTTGCAGAATTCTTACAACATCACATCAATTCACCTGAAGCCAGTTCTTGTCTGACCAGCAGATGGAAGCCCTTGTAAGTTCTGAAGCCATTCAGTTTAAGCTTCATGACAACTGAAAAATCTGCTAGAAAGGGCGGTAGACAGCATCGTGGGAATACATCCAAAAATTTGCCGCCAGATCTACATGAACTGTACAAGACAGACCCTGAAGAAACTTATGGTGAATGCAAAACTCGAATCCAATGGATTCGAAGATTTTGGGCTGAAGAGTGGTACAAGTACAGATTTGTCACTGCTGAGTATGCTGAGAAGAATGCCATCAAGCAGCCCTGGGGAGATATATTATACAAAAATCTTCAACCCCAGTCCCTGTCTGAAGCTATTGATCAAGGCTTCTACCCGTGCATGGTTCGCGGACCGCAGCCAGAGAATGCTGACCCATCTTCTCTGCTATGGTGTCGCGAAGACAATCTGTTCAAGCACAACTTCAAGTTTGCCAAAGATTCTGCTGTGAAGAACAAGAAGGCATTTGGACTTGACTTTAACCCCAGTCCATCTGCTCCTCGGAATGATGGCACCCGTGAAGCCAATGAAAACAGAATCGGCCCCTTCTACAACCTCGAAGGCCTCATCACTCACATTGTAGTCCAAGGTGCTAATGTGGATCATTCTGCTGATGACGCAGATTCTGATGAAGCGCCAGCTCCTAAGCCATAGAAGCAGAAGAAAACTAAGGCTTCAAAACCTTCTGCTGCACCAAAAGCTTCACGTGTGAAGCCATTGGCAACTGCTCCTCCTGCACCAAGTATTAATTCTGAAGATCTATCTCGAGTCTCCAAGAAGAAAGAGAAGCCCCAGAAGAAAATTGTCAAGAGTTCTGGTCAAGCACTAACCCCAGCTGCCGTGCTGCGAAACGAGAATGAAGCTATTGATATGTCAACTGATGATGAGTGTGGTGGCCCTTGAGCAGCTGACTAAGAGCAAGCAAGAGGCGGAGATCTTCAACGACCTGCCCCTTTTCGATGTGAACATTCTGGAACATTTCATTGATGAGTGGTTTGACAACCCAAACCATAGTTTTGATGATCTTTAGCTCCCAATTGGCATCAGCGTCGCCTTCCAAGGTGCCATTGCTCATGAGCTGGCTCTGGCTCAGAAAATTGTTGAACTGAAGAACAAAATTGACTATGAGAAAGCCCAGTTCAAGAAGCACATGACCAAGCTCAGTGTGGCTGATGTTCAAAACTTCAAGCTCATGTTGCATGACCTCAAGGAGGCATTTCACAAGAAACGTGAAGAAGCCAAAGGATCATGCGAGCGAATGAAAAACCTCGCTACCAAATGTGTTCAAGCTTACAATGAAGTTGAGAAGCGCAAGGCACTTGGGCGTCCTGGCATTGACCCCAAGCTGGCTGCCAAGAAGAAGAAGCCTGCTATGTCACAAGCTGAAGCCTAAGGGCGGGAAGCACCTCTCATTGTCTTCCCTGCCAGCATGACACGATCGAAGCCTAAGGTCCCCACAGCGGCTTCGGAACTGAGGAAAACAAGGGCAGCTGAAGCCGAAGCCAGAAAGCGCGAGTCCAAGAACACCACTGACGATGCTCCACTGACCAAGAAGAGAAAGACAAAGAAGAAAGATCCGGCTGCTCCCACAGAGCCCCTCGTTGTCGAGCCCATCTCTTTTGCTCGTCCAGCATCCGAACACCAAGAGCGTCAGTTAATAGTTCACGAGCCTGCTTCCACAGAGGCTCTTGAAGCTAAAGAAGTTCTGGATGTTAATCCCATCACAGCTGAAGACATTGGTCCCCAAGACAATGTAGATGATGATGAAGTCCTTCCTCAGATCGAGTGCAAAATGGTATCATCGCGTGTTCTCACGAACAGCAAACTCATCAGCATTGGTCGTCCTTTGACGCCAATCACTCTGGATGCTTCATGGGCTGATCACCCACAACAAGAAACTCCAAGTCGAAGCTCACCAAGTACTCCCCCACCTCAAGCCACCAGTCCGGTACTTGATGATGACGATTATGTGGTCCAGCCAACTCCCTCTCCAAAAGCGTCGCCCGCATTTCATAGGCTTCGCAAAGGACCAAGGCCACAAGTCACTCCATTGAGCGTTCCCGAAGGAGAAGTGCAAGACAACTTAGTTACACGACAAGTGTTTCCTGAAGCCACTCCCACTGTGAACGTCTCTGAATCTGAAGCCAAAGTTGCTGAAGATACACCGGCTGCATCAGCCGGAGAACAACAAGAAACCCGTGAAGAAGAAGAGGAACGTGTTGCCACACCCCCTACCAACCAAGAAGATGTTCTTGAGGAGAATGTGTCGGACCCTCCAGCTACTCAAGTGGAGGTTGAAAATATTGACGCGGCCACCAACAACACTACTGAAGCCAATGATGTCGTCATGGATGAAGCTAATGTGGCGCCTACAGTGAACGTGGTGTCTGAAGCCAATGATGCACCTGCCACCAATGTGCACCCTGAATCCCTTGTCAATGCCACTGCTCCTATACCGCCTCCAAGGCCACAAACCATTGAGCAAGCATTTTATCAAGTTGAGCTTGTCACTGTAAGATGGCCTATTTTGGTTCCTCTGCCTGCTCTCGGACCTCAATTTGATTATCATGTGGAGCACGGGCCTCAGATTCAGAAGCCAAAACCCAGGCTGCCAAGGTTTCCAGGTACTGCATCTGCGCCAGGATCATTCAACACTAATGGCTTCATAGCACACAACACCTTCTTTGATAGCGCCAAGAACCCATATTCCAAGCCAAGAATATCATCTGATCGGTTCTGGAGTTATCAGCAGCGCAGTTACTATTCGTGCATACTATACAATCAGGGGCACATCTTTCCCCATATGCGTCTTGACCGTGAAGCCATTGCGGGCCTGCCTTGCTTAGAAGAAGCCCTCGACTGTTTTAGAGATGCAGGTCTTCTCCAGTTTGTCACTGGTAAAGAAAATTGCAATGAAGAACTTTTGCTACAATTCTATGCAACTCTTCACATTCACGGCTACAAAAGGGATCCAAAGACATGGGTCCTTGAGTGGATGACAGGCAATGTACATCATGAAGCCAAAGCTCTTGACATCATTGAGCTTACTGGCCTGCCCACTCCAGGTGAACTTTATGAACCTGGTTGTGAACATCACCGCAATGCTTTGGAGAGCATCTTTCATAAGCCTGACCCTAATATGAGCCAAATGTTGAGCATGATGAAGCCACTGCCACAAGATGCTGAATATCCAAAGGAATTCTTTGTTGAAGACTTAGAATATCTGCCCCGCACAATCTATCATATTATAAGGCGAACTCTATGGCCTGTCAAAGGACATTCCTCTTCAGCAAAGCTTGAAGGCTAGGTGAAGACATTGGTTTTCTATATACTCAATGGCATCAGCTTCAATGCTCAAGACTTCTTCATCAGGCAATTGGCTGCATATGGCTCTGATTTATTTGGTCTGAAGTTTTATGCTCCATGGGTTATGCGCCTCATCAAGCTTCATTCTGCTGTTAACTATCAGCCGTCTGCGCGCAACCATCTGATATTTTTGCCAGAGGTTGATATGTCTGTCGAAGCCATATACCCAGAGCCTGCCAAGGAGCCAATTTATCTTCACAACACCGATCACCAAAGCTTCACTCAGCCCATTAACGGAGTTCTTGTAGCAACTCATGTTTATCCTCTGGCTGAACGTACATGTGCACCTCATCGTGCCTATACTGAAGCCACTGAAAGCACAATTTCTCAAAGGCCTCGAAAGAGATCTCGTGTTCTCCATGACCAAGAGCTTCTCATTGCCCTGCATCAAAAATAGCATAAGCATCATGACTGGCTAAAGCGTCAGATGCAAAGCCTCTTCGTGGATGTTAATCGCATTGGAAATCTTGCCACCAAGAATGCGTTTGTCACTCATGAAACCTGTCGGAGGTCATGGAAGAGTCTGACATTGCTCAGTGCTGAAGTTGATCTTCAAGACGATGGCTTCACAGAGAGATTCAAGTTTGATACCACTCCTCCCAGGAATGTTGTCTTGCGTCGGACTCCATCACTCGAAGATTCTGAGTACTCTTCCTCCGCAGCAACTGTAAAAGCCAGGGTCATTGATGACGACGATGATGCTACTTCACCACCTCCAACTTTGGCGCGTATCGACACTGCACCAAGTTCGTCTGCACCACCGAACCTTAACATCGACCCTACTGCTTCACCTACTCCTCATGGAAACGAGTAGAGGCTCTATGTCTTCAAACCTTTTTGGTCCTTATTGACAAAAGGGGGAGAAGCATATGAGTTGATAGTATTCAAGCGGGTCCATATGGGTGGTTGCTATACTTTTGCCAAGTGCTTACAACTCTCTCTTTTGAAACATTTGGTTCTCTGAGTTGTAACACTTAAACTTGATGGTCGTCTGCTACTTTTTCTGCTATTCTATGATGCGACGATAAATTACGCATGTGCAATGATAAATCCCGCATGAAGTCATCTTGCAGATGTCCATTTTTCATTATGCATGTCATTATCCTAGTTATATCTTTTCATGCATGATGTATTGTCTTCATAAGTTGAAGAGGATCTCCACAAGTACAACCTGCCATGTGCATTTGCATTCAAAAGCAAAACATTTATATGCACATATTCAGGGGGAGCCTTTTGCCACCTATGAAGACAATACCTTAATCCTTTAAAATTTCACATACTTTTATCCCCGTTGAAAACTTCAACCAGTTTGTCATCAATCACCAAAAAGGGGGAGATTGTAAGTGCATCTAGTGCCACCCCTAGTTGGTTTGGAGTATTGACGACAAACCTGGTTGAGGGACTAATGTGTTTGTGAAAATTGCGGGATAACACAGGTAGTAGTCCCTCATTGATTTGGTTTACCTACCGGAGATGACCCCTAAAAATGTGTGAAGACATTGAAGACAATGGTGGTTTGTGAAGCTATTCACAGTGAAGTCTATGACATGAGAAGACATCGCATGAAGACTATGGAGCGCGAAGACTTAGTTGTTTTGTTGTTTCCTTTTCTTCTTTGTTGAGTTATAGGAACCACTACACTGTTAAGTGGAGTCCAAGTGAACAAAGTTAGAGTGACTAAAGTGATGCTCAACCAAATCCTATGTCTTTGAGCAAAGACAATGAGTGCAAATCTTATCCAGAGTCGGATGAGTCAGCTTTAGTTGTAGCCCAAGTCAAGCTGTCGCGTGTGTTTGAAATATGACTGTTGGAACATGTGTCAGTTCCTTAGTGACCCAGGGTCATTTCGGACAAATCAGGTCAGGTTGCCTAGTGGCTATAAATAGCCCACCCCCTACACCATAAATTGGTGGCTGCTCAGAGTTAGTGCACAGATTTTGTCGTTTGAGAGCAACCCACCTCCGAAGCATTTGAGAGAGAATCCTTGCGAGGACAAAGCCCAAACCACCCAGAGCCCAAAGAGTGTTTGGCATCACTGAAGTCTTTCTGTCCGCGTGATCTGAAGACTTGTTACACTTGAGGACTGTGAATCCTCCAGCCGGTTAGGTGTCGCATTCTGAGCATCCAAGAGTCATTGTGGATTGCCGGTGAATGAAGTCTGTGAAGGTTTGGAAGTCTACCTTGAAGACTTACCAGAGTGATTGGGCGAGGACTAAGTGTCCTTAGCTCAAGGGGAATAAGGTGAAGACGCGGTCTTCTGAGTTAAATCTCAGCCTCCCTAACCAGACGTACAGTTGTCACAACAACTGGAACTGGTCGAACAAATCGCTATCCTCTCCAAGCTACTGGTTCTATCTCTTACTTCTCTTTACTAACAGTTTGTCTTTTCGTGAAGTCATTGCCTGCTTGCATTATCTATTTGACTTCACTGAGTGTCTATCTATTCTGATTGGCTTCATACTATCTTCCATCCTGATCCTTACTACCTAGCTGCTGATAGTCTTCGTGCTTTCACTTCATTGAATACTCGACTATGGCTTGCCTAGTGTAGTCTGCCTTCTGCTGCATACAAATAGGGTCATTTCTATTGTTTGTCTTTGACACTCCCATGTTTTGAAGACTTCCTAAAAATCGCCTATTCAACCCCCCCCCCCTCTAGTCGATATCCAGCTCTTTCATATAGTATACCCCTCTTTTTTGGAGTGGGTTTAGCCGGTGGTTCAGGAATAGTCCAGTCATCATAATTTTTCAATATGTTATTCAATAATTCTTCAACTTGAGCAATAGTTCGTTCCTTGGAAACACAACCAGCACAACTATCTAGGAAGTCCCTAGAAGCATCGGTTAGTCCATTATAGAAGATATCAAGTATTTCATTTTTCTTAAGAGGATGATCAGGCAAAGCATTAAGTAACTGGCAAAGCCTCCCCCAAGCTTGTGGGAGACTCTCTTCTTTAGTTTGCACAAATATTTCCTGTAAGGCAACTTGTTTCTTATGAGCAGGAAAATATTTTTTAGAGAAGTAATAAATCATATCCCAGGGACTACGCACACAACCAGGAGTAAGAGTATTGTACCAAGCTTTAGCACCACCCTTCAATGAGAATGGAAATAATTTGAGAATAAAGTAATTGCGAGTTTTCTCATCATGAGTAAAAAGGGTGGCTATATCATTCAACTTAGTAAGATGTGCCACAACAGTTTTAGTTTCATAACCATGGAAAGGATCAGATTCAACCAAAGTAATTAACTCTGGGTCGACAAAGAATTCATAATCCTTATCAACAATACATATAGGTGAAGTAGCAAACTTAGGATCATACTTCATTCTAGCATTCAAAGATTTTTCTTTATACTTGCATAGTAATTTCTCTACATCATCTCTATCCTTACAAGCAATAATATCTCTAGATGTTTCCTCATTCATAACATAACCTTCCGGTACCTTAGGCAATTTATATCTAGGAAGGCTAGTTCTAGCAGGTGTTTCAAGAGTTTCAGTTTCAAGCTCATCATCAGATTTAACAACATCATGTTGCATTACTCTAGCAATTTGTTCATCAAGAAATTCACAAAGTGGCACATCATCATTATCAAGCAAGGTACTACCATCATCATAAGCATTATCCATAGCAGAAGTAGCATCATCAATAACTTGCGACATATTAGAATTGATAGAATGTGGTGGTGTTGCAAGTTTACTCATAACAGAAGGTGAATCTAAAGCAGAACTAGATGGTAGTTCCATACCTCCCCTCGTCTTTGAGGGAAATATCTTAGTCTATGGATCCTTTAGATTCTTCATAGTGATAATATGATAATAATCCCAAGTGACTCAAAAAATATTGCTATGCTCCCCGGCGCCAGAAAAAGGTCTTGATAACCCACAAGTATAGGGGATCACAACAGTTTTCGAGGGTATAGTATTCAACCCAAATTTATAGATTCGACACAAGGGGAGCCAAAGAATATTTGAAGGTATTAGCAGTTGAGTTGTCAATTCAACCACACCTGGAGATTAATTATCTGCAGCAAAGTGATCAGTAGAAAAGTAGTTTTATAGTTTTGATAGTAGTGACAGCAACAACGGTAACAGTAACAGTGATGGCAGTAATTTGTAGCAAGTGTAACAGTGATGATAGCAATAGTAACGCGGCAAGATCAATATAAATAAATTCATAGGCATTGGATTAGTGACATGTTCCATGATATTCATCATGTGACAGTTATAACCTAGGGCGATACGACACTAGCTCCAGTTCATCGATATAATGTAGCCATGTATTCCGTAAGTAGTCATACGTGCTTTATTAAAAGAACTTCCATGACATCTTTTGTCCTACCCTCCCGT
This sequence comes from Triticum dicoccoides, assembly GCF_002162155.2. Lineage (NCBI taxonomy): Eukaryota > Viridiplantae > Streptophyta > Magnoliopsida > Poales > Poaceae > Triticum > Triticum dicoccoides. The sequence continues at coordinate 416,538,878 of NC_041385.1, forward strand.
GGCAGCGGGGTCCATATTGGAAACTAAGGGATATTAAGGCCTCCTCTTAATAGAGAACCGGAACAAAGCATTAATGCATAGTGAATACATGAATTCCTCAAACTATGGTCATCACCGAGAGTGGGCTCGGTTGTTGTCACTCCCGGGTTGTCGGATCATAACACGTAGTAGGTGACTATAGCTTGCAAGATCGGATCTAAAACATGGATATAATGATGAATTCATAAATGGTTCATATATGAAATCATGGCACCCGGGCCCAAAGTGACAAGCATTAAGCATAGCAAAGTCATAGCAACATCAACCTAAGAACATAGTGGAGACTAGGGATTAGGCCCTAACAAAACTAACTCGATTATATGATGAAAGTGCAACTATCCATGGGTGGTTTTGGTAATTCCTAACCACATATAGCTCATTGAACTAATGCTATTTCGAGATAAATATTTCAGGAAGGTTCAATGATTGGCATGGCATGGATTAGGAATGTGGAACCCTCAAAATGCTAAGGACACATGTTGGCTCAAGCTCAAGACTCTACATTTTACTTTTAGTGATCCAAGATCACATTGAGTCCATAGGAAAAGCCAATACTATTAAAAGGGGATGAGGTGTTGCTTAATGGCTTGCTTGCTCAAAATGGTTAGTGATATGCTCCAAAAGCCCTTAATCACTTTCTCATATCCACATCTATCCTAAACCAAAAGTCAAACTCGGCCCCACCGATTTGATCTATCCGGCGCCATGATACGTCTCCAACATATCTATAATTTTTGATTGTTTCATGCTATTATATTACCCCTTTTGGATGTCTATGGGCTTTATTTTACACATTTATATCATTTTTGGGACTAACCTACTAACCGGAGGCCCAACCCGTATTGCTGTTTTTTTGCCTATTTCAGTATTTCGAAGAAAAGGAATATCAAACGGAGTCCAAACAGAATGAAACCTTCGGGAGCGTGATTTTTGGAACGAACGTGATCCAAGGGACTTGGAGTGCAAGTCAAGAAGCAGTCGAGGCGGCCACGAGAGGGTATTGAGGGAGTCCTGGATTAGGGGGTATCCAGACAACCGGACTATATGCTTAGTCCGGACTATTGGAGCGTGAAGATACAAGACTCAAGACTCCGTCCCGTGTCTGGATGGGACTCTCCTTTGCGTGGAAGACAAGCTTGGTGATCCGGATATTATATTTCCTTCTTTGTAACCGACTCCATGTAAACCCTAGCCCTCTCCGGTCTATATAAACCGGAGAGTTTAGTCCTTAGAGGGACGATCACAATCATAATCATCATAGGCTAGCTTCTAGGGTTTAGCCTCTACGATCTCGTGGTAGATCAACTCTTGTACTACTCATATCATCAATATCAATCAAGCAGGAAGCAGGGTTTTACCTCCATCGAGAGGGCCCGAACCTGGGTAAACATTGTGTCCCTCACCTCCTGTTACCATCAGCCTAAGACGCACAGATCGGGACCCCCTACCCGAGATCCACCGGTTTTGACACCGACATTGGTACTTTCATTGAGAGTTCCTCTGTGTCGTCGCTGCAAGGCTCGATGGCTTGTCTCGTTGTCAAGGACAACATCACCTCTGGGGGAGCACTGGTTGTAGGCCCAACTCTCCGACTAGGCGACTTCATCATGGCCGCCCAATCGGCTATCGCGCCGACGATGACCTCTCGGGTCATCACGAATAGCCTCCACGACAATTCGGAACTCGCCGAGCAGATGGATCCGATGGAGCTCTCCTCCCTTAATGAGCTCTTGGATCGCATCGCCGCTTTGTGAGTCGCCATAGACTACGACCGGATTGGGCTTAAACCCGACCAAAGGGATATTAAATCCCCGTCGGTCACCCATGAGATAGAGGTAGTGGAGGAGCCACATACGGATTACCCCTCTATTTTGAGGACGAATTATGTCCGGATCACCGAACTCCCTGAGCCAGACACCCGCTCAAGGGAAGACACGACCCAGACCCTAGACTTAGAATCGAGCATTGGGCCAGAAAAATTGGGCAACACCCCAGATCCCGAGCTGTCAAGCCCGGAAGCTCCCCTGCCCCTGGGTGTTAGATCGGATCAGAATCTAGATTCAGCTATGCCCACCCATCCGTACTTAAATCGTCTCTCCCATATCAGACAAGAGCCCCAACAGATAGTACATCGTTACTGGGCCAGATTCCTCCCTGTGCTAAACAAGGTCAAGGACTATCGTGAGGAGGACGCAGTCTCACTTTTCTGCAAAAACTGCACGAACAAAGGAATCCTTAATGCTATAGGTCACCGTGACATAGTACACTTTGCTGACTTGGCAACCATAGTACAGAAGTACTGTGCGATGGAAAGCGCCTGGAAAACCCAAATAGAATTTTGGGACAGTCCGGCTCTCACTAAAACCTTTGTCCGAGCTAAACGGGCGAACTCTCATAAGCCAGCCGATCCAATCCCCAAGAAACCAAAGCCCACCCCAGGGCGTGGAACCGTGTTGGAAGAATGGCTCAATGGGCCATGTAAACTCCACAGCACGCCAGACACTACACCAACACATAGCCTTAGAGCATGTTGGATACTCCGTCAGGTAGCAAAAAGTGGCGAGGATCTTCTTGTAAGCCATAAAGCAAAACAACATCCCACCAAAGAAAATAATACAGTACTAGTAGTCTTCGAGACTTTTGCCTCAAACAATAGGCGCAAGCGAGCTCATTGAAGCTCCGCTGAAATCTTCCACGTGGCAAAAATAAATCCGTGGAACCACACTGCTATAACTTTCAGTGCCAACGATGAACCTCAATTCCAGACAGTCCGGGCACTAGCCGCTTTGGTCCTTAGCCCAATCATGGACGGCTTATGGCTCACTAAAGTACTCATGGACGGCGGAAGTGGATTAAACTTGATTTATGAAGAAACACTCAGCAAAATGGCAATTGACAAAAGCCGCATTGAGAAAAGCGGCACAACCTTCAGGGGAATCATCCCTAGTTGGGAAGCATGGTGTGCGGGAAAAATCACACTCGATGTGGTATTCGGCACTCCGGAGAATTACAGGTCCGAAGAAATCACATTCCAAGTGGCTACTTTCAGCAGCGGATACCACGCCCTTTTAGGGCGGGACGCGTTTACAAGCTTTCAGCTATACCCTATTATGGGTACATGAAGCTTAAAATGCCTGGACCCAATGGAATCATCACTCTAGCTAGTGATCCGCACGTCGCACTTCACGCCGAAAACAAAACCACAGCACTAGCCCTGGAAGCATTATCCGAAGCCCTAGCGGCCGAAGAACTAGCAACGCTGCATGCCATCATGGACAGGGACGACGTGATACTCGACAAGCGACCCAAGTCCACCTCATTTAAACCCGCAGACGAGATAGTCAAATTCCAGGTCCATCCAACGGACCTCACGAAGACAGCTTCCATTGGGACACAGTTGAGCCCCACAATGGATGCCGCACTACGAGATTTCCTACGCGAGAATTGGGACATTTTTTACTGGCACCCCTCGGACATGCCGGGCATCCCACGCAGACTGGCCGAACACAGCCTCAATATACTAAAAGGATACAAGCCTGTCAAGCAGACTCTAAGGCACTTTTCCGAGCCCAAACGGCAAGCCATGGGGGAAGAGCTGGCCAAGCTACTCGAGGCCGGATTCATCAGAGATATCAAGCATCTGGACTGGCTGGCAAATCTGGTAATGGTACCAAAGAAGGACAAATCCTGGCGCCTATGCGTCGACTTCAAGGACCTCAACAAGGCTTGCCCCAAAGATCCCTTCCCCCTCCCTCGCATCGACCAAATCAACGCCACCGCAGGACATGACTCACTGTGTTTCCTCGATGCATACTCTGGATACCATCAAATAAAGATGGCAGAGTCCAACCAAGCTGCAACGGCTTTTATAACGCCATATGGTCCCTTCTGCTTCAACACTATGCCTTTCGGGCTTAAAAACGCCGGTGCAACCTATCAGCGCATGATTCAGACATGCCTGGAAAAGCAAGGCAAGAGAGTGGAGGCATATGTGGACGACGTGGTCATAAAAACAAGACACATTGAAACCCTAATAGACGACTTGAGGCTCACATTCGACAACCTCCGAACATACGACATCAAGCTAAACCCGGAAAAATGTGTTTTCGGCGTGCCCTCTGGGAAGCTGCTTGGCTTCATTGTTTCCAATAGAGGAATTGAGGCGAATCCGGCAAAAATCAGAGCTCTGTCACAGTTGGCTATCCCAACAGACCTCAAGCATATCCAGAAATTAGCTGGATGTGTGGCTGCCCTAAGCCGCTTTATCTCCCGATTAGGAGAAAAGGCATTACCTCTTTACCGCCTTCTTCGATGCAGCGAACACTTCGTGTGGACGGATGCAGCCGCGGCCGGACTGGACGAAATAAAGACCTTATTGGCCAGTAACCCAGTCCTAACAGCGCCAAATATTGGCAAACCTATGCTGCTGTACATAGCTGCAACACATCAAGCTATAAGCGCATTGCTCGTCGTCGAACGAGAGGCGGACGGATACAAATTCCCTCTCCAGAAGCCGGTATATTATGTATCCACGGTCCTCACCCCATGCAAATCCCGATACCCACACTATCAAAAGATAGCATATGCGGTCTTCATGGCATCCCGGAAGCTACGACACTACTTTCAAGAGCGTTCGATTACGGTGGCCTCCGAAGTACCACTCAACGACATAATAAATAACCGTGACGCTATGGGCCGGATTGCTAAATGGGCCATCGAGCTCCTTCTGTTCGACATAACATACAAGCCACGACGGGCCATCAAGTCGCAAGTACTGGCTGACTTTGTCGGCGAATGGACAGAAGCCGAACTCCCTAAAGAGTATGGCGCGTACTCTAACTGGATCATGCACTTCGACGGCTCTAAAATGCTGGCCGGATTGGGAGCAAGTGTAGTCCTGACGTCTCCCACCGGAGACATGGTCCAATATGTACTCCAAATATTATACATAGACTCCAACAATGTAGCCGAATACGAGGCTCTGTTGCACAGTCTTCGGATGGCAGTCTCTATGGGCATTCAACGCCTGGAGGTGCGCGGGGATTCAAACCTCGCAATATTACAAATAAACGGAGACTTTGATGCCAAGGATCCGAAAATGGCGGCCTACCGTAATGCCGTCCTCAAAATGTCAGCTCGGTTCGAGGGGCTCGAATTCCACCATGTGTCTCGAGAAAACAATCAAGCGGCGGATATCCTCGCCCGCATCAGCGCTAAACACGACCCTGTCCCACCTAACATATTCCTAGAAAGGATGTTCAAGCCATCCGTGGTATGGGAAGGGGAGTCCGGCAACACTAGCACGGATCTGAGTACAGCCCCAGATTCCGAACCATCAGACATAATCGGAGGCTCCGCCACCGAAATAACACCTTCGGCCCACGAAATCAGGGATGTAATTGCCGCGTGGACCGATCCTTTCTTGGCCTACCTAAATAGGCAGGAGCTCCCCGAGGACCAAAATGAAGCATGTTGCATCGTGCGGCGTTCTAAGGCTTACAAAGTCCATGAAGGGGAACTCTATAAGAAAAGTGCGATCGGAGTGCTCCAAAGGTGCATCTCCGAAGAGGAAGGGCGGCAGCTCTTGGCCAAAATCCATTCCGGACTGGGCGGGCACCATGCCGCGGCTTGAGCATTAGTCAGCAAGGCCTTACGTACAGGCTTTTATTGGCCGACAGCCCGAGCAGACGCACAGGACCTTGTCCAACATTGTGTCGGTTGCCAGCTCTTCGCCAATCAGAGTCATATGCCCCCTACCGCTCTTCAAACCATCCCCATCACTTGGCCCTTTGCAGTCTGGGGGCTGGATATGGTCAGACCCCTTAAAGGGGGAAGCCATAAGAAAAAATACTTATTGGTCATGGTGGACAAATTCACCAAATGGATAGAAGCTAAACTAGTTAAAACGGCTGAATCCAAACCAGTGATAGACTTCATATCCGGGGTTGTACACCTATACGGCGTCCCCCACAGCATCTTCACTGATAATGGCTCAAACTTCATAGCCGATGAAGTGAAAACTTGGTGCGGCAACATGGGCATTAAGCTCGATTACGCCTCCGTCTACCATCCCCAAACAAATGGCCAGGTCGAACGTGCAAACGGTCTCATTATGAGCGGCATCAAACCCAGACTAGTGCGATCCTTGACAGAATCGGACACGCACTGGGTCGAGGAGCTCGACTCCGTACTCTAGGGGTTGCGGACCACGCCAAATCGCACCACCGGATATACACCATTTTTTATGGTGTACGGCGCAGAAGCAGTACTACCCTGCGACATAATACATGATTCGCCTCGCGTGCGCATGTACGAAGAGAAGGAAGCCGAGTTGGATCGGCGGGATAACTTAGATGTCCTGGAGGAGGAACGCGACATCTCAAAAGCCCGTTCCGCATTCTATCAGCAGCAAGCTCGACGGTACCAAAGCAGAGAAGTGTGGGCCAAAACTTATAATATTGGCGAACTCGTTCTACGCCTACCGGAGAAGAAGAAGGACAAGCTCAAACCTAAGTGGGAGGGTCCCTTCATCATTGATAAAGTTCTCACCGGAGGAGCGTACCGCCTACGTAATGCATCCGATAACAGACTCGAGCCGAACCCATGGAACGCGGCCAGACTCCGGAGATTCTACGCCTAGCGCCGAACTCAGCGTTCGTCTCCTTCCCCCTCCTTTTTTATGTTCCCTCCCTTGTCCTTTCTCTCCCCCTTTTTTTCTCTTAATGCAAAGTACCTAGTACAGTGCGGACGTCCGGATCACTCCGGCCGCACTATGTGTGTAAGCCATACCCGGGGGCTTCCTATTCGGAAGCTAAATATAATTACTTTAATGGCTTTTTCCCAACACATATGCGTTCTTTTTCCATATGTGCCTTTTCTTCACCATTATATTCATCGATATGACTTAATATGTGGCCATGCTGGGTTGCCTGGCTCTTTTGTTTATGCCCTATGTTCCCGTTAATTCGGCTAGGGCATAAGGGGAGCACCTCTGTGATTGTTACTGTCGGTTTAGCTGGATGTGTACCTCAGACTGGGTGAAGCCGAAAGCTAGCATTCTTAAGGGAATATTCGGTCGATGAGCAAAAGATGTTCCTTTCGTTTATTACAACGTAAATCCCCAGAAGTTTTGTATCATGCGCCTTTGTTCGTAGTCTGGACATGTACATCGTTGCATGTGTACCCAGGGAAAGGAACCCCTAACGGAACTATTCTCCCTGGAAGATGTTTCTTACTATCCATGTAATATAGCATAACTAGTTGGGTACTTGTCTGTTCAAGCACTTATGACCCCTACGCCTCGTTTCCACGCATACCCCGGTTCTGTATAACTGCGCGGGTATTCGGATACACCCCAGACTGTCGGATCCGGGGGCTGAAGCGAAAAGGTCTGCCATGACAAATGATTTTAATCCGGCTAGGGACTACTTATGTCCATTGAATTACACAGTCACTTGGACTGGCTATATTCCTTCTCTATACCATCCAACAGGCTATCTAGCTTACAATCCTGTTGGGAATACTTTGCGGCTAACGCTACCTGGTCATACACCAGACTCACGGGAATTTCTTGCCCATCTGGCCCCGCCGGTCCGACTTCGGCCATACGGTTCGGGTCAAGCTTGGTGTAGCGCGTCTTCACCATGGCCCAGGCTTCTCTTGCACCTTGTCGGCAGGCTGACATCTTCCACAATCGGAAGCGCCGCCGTGCTCCTTGGAGCATATCCACAAGCTCCCCCATGCCCTTCGGGGGGAAGCTCGATGGCCACAAGGCCTGAGCAATGCCCTGCATCACCTGTCGAGCTCGCTCATGCAGTTGTGAGAGGTCTTGCAGCAAATCGCCTGCACACGCGGGCATCTCCTCCTCAGGGCGGCCCGTCAACATACCTACAAATAAAAATTCTTTCAATATGCTTCCTCGCTGAGCTGTACTACAGTTCGTCTATGCACTTACCATAAATGTCGCGACGAAGCCTTTTGTTCTCCTTCATGGAGTCCGCCAGCTCACCCATCTTTTAATTCGACGTCCAGCCGGACATTGGCATCTTGAAGATTGTTCTTCTCCTGCCTAACTTGTGTAAGAACACGCTCGCCGGCTTTTAGCTGCCTTTGGAGATGCGACTCGTTATCTCTTACGACCTACAGATTCACCCCGAGATTGTCTGCAGAATTTTCTGTTAGACTTATCATACAAACCACTTACTAACTGGTACATCTCCATACAATTGAGACAAATGTTACCAGATGAGGCCTTCTGGGATTCCTCTAACTTGGCAACCGTGGCCCTCAGTTGGGTCTTGCACTCCTCCAGCTCTTGAGACAATTGCTCGTTCTTATCTACAAGGACCGGTGCATAATTTGATCCTTAAAACAGTTGTTCCAACCGTTTTAAGTCTCAGGGGGCTACTGCCATACATGCTTATCCAATTTTCTTACCCGTATATCTTTGGTATACTAGTCCGTCGCTCGGGTAAGCCCTCCTTGAGTAGCTCGGATATATGCGTCTCCCGAATTGAAAGCATTAAATGCCTCTTCGGAAAAGATGTTGTTGCGAAGTACGGCCCGTCCGTGCCGGTGATTCATGGAGCTCTCTACTTCAGAATTCGTGGCGGAGAGCATATCCGCATCCTCTGTCGGACGACAATGCGGCATCGGCTCCGCGTCCGCCTCCTCTCTCGAAGCCGGTTCTGGAATCCGACTGGTTGAGGCGTGATTGGCAGGATCCCCGGATATAGTCCGGCTACTCCTCTTTCTGCCAGGACACGAAGGACGATGTTACATTTCAAATACAATGATCACAGAGCAGGATTTTACCATACCTCTGTAGCGGTGTTTCGGCCCTAACCACCTTCCTCTTAAGCTTGCCCAATCTGGATGCCCTTTGCCGACGGGTCCCTAGGGGCTCGGCTTTGCGCTCTGACCATCGTCTCTGCAAAAACACGACACATCAGGTTTAAGGCATGGCATTAGAAAGGAGTCCTCTTTGGAGGACAGGGTTTTTGGCTTGGCTTACACGCGATGCAGGTAGCAGTCTGAGATAGTCGGCGATAATAGCCACTGAGGCACCATCGCAGCTCGCCTGATAAAATATCCCGTTGACGAGCTCCACAGTAATATCCGGATCTTCTTTGAGTCCGGAATCGAAGGCCCTTCCGGGGTCCACTGGCTGCGGGGAGGGGCTGGAGATTCCTTCTACAGCCCTCCTCAGTTCCTGCTTGGAAATATCGAGGTAAATAATCTTGGTGAAGAAAGCCACAATAAGTGAAGCGGGGGAAAAGGTGACGACTTACCCAGCTTGGGGGGTTGTACATAGAAAACCCATCCCGCGGTTTAATATGGAGGAATTCTTCTTCTTCTCCTTTATACAAATCGGACAATATCCTCACCAGAGCAGTGGCGGAGTCCGAACCTTTATGGCCACAGCGGGTGGCATCGTCTTCCCCGTTGTAGTGCCACATGGGCTTCCCCCGATATTGAAGAGGCTGCACTCCCCGCATTATGCATATTGCCATAACCTCTGGTTGGGCCAGGATGACTGCCGAAGATCTTGGAGAATGCATCCAAGCTTTTGCGATAGCCATGGCAGAGCTCATGGGTGTCGATGAGGTCGAGAGGGGTGGAGTTCCATAGGGGGCGCCACCGCCAGGAAAGGACGGTTTTCCACGCCCCATATTTGATTGGGAGGAGGGAGATGATGACTATCAACATATCATCGGGGGGGCTGCTGATGAATTCTAGGCCTGCTAGAGTTGCTTGCAGTTCTTGCTCGACCCGCCTCCGCTTGTTGGCAGCCCCATTCTCCACCTCTGGAGTCTCCTCATCAGCGGTGCTTTCTGATAGAAGTGGGAGTACATGGAATATTTAGTTAAAACAGGGCAATAGAAAAGTGTATTGGTAACTAGAAGTTAGTAGGTAGGGATAGAGTAAGAAAATGGAATAACAATTGGTTGCTTAAATACTACACAATTCCTTTGATATTGCTGGGTAAGTCAACATGCAGATACTTGAAAAGAACACTTACTTCGAACAAAGTCTGGACGGATAATATCATCGGGGAAGTTAGCATATATCTCATGACCAGGGTCTTTTATGTGCAATGCAATTTTAGTGCCAGCTTTAAGTACATAAAACTTAGAAATTTCTGTCCAAAGGCCCTTGGCAAAATAGGAGTGACCACATTCATCAAGTCTTACAGAAGCAACGACTGTAAATCCATGGTTTGTGTTCAGTATGACATCTCTGCAGTCTTGATTTATGTAAAGGGAAAGATTGTGTACTACAGATTATGTTGCATAGCAAGGGATGCGCTGTAGAAAATGGTAGAATTGATAAATAATATGGTAACATGCAAATATGGGCGAAATTGAAAGAACAGTACAGCAGTTGAAATCAAAGGACAAAAATCTATAATTGAACAGATAGGGTAACCATAATGTCATGGAAATATGAGAGTAATCGAAAGCACAATACATCATTAATTTTCCTAATATAGAAAGAAGAGGGAAAAAACCTTTGACGTATATGTTACATGTGGCACCTTTTATCCAAATGCAGCAATATATAGTACATGTTCAAGAAACTAGGCAATGCCAACCGATTTAGGGTGAGATTGAACATACCGTGCGCATCCTCAAGTCATCTGGTACGGTGAGATGGAACTCCATGGATGTCTGGCCAAGGCCGCAAAGTCCTGATGTGTCTGTCCACTGTACACTCTATGAATGAAAGAAATCCTCAAATCAGCTCGAATACAAATGAATTCACCGTGATTTCGACCGGGTGATTAAAGGAGGCAGATGAACTGGGATAAGAGATGAGATAATATCTCATTAAATTAGTTACCTTGTTGTCCATGAGAAAAAAAACCTCAATACGACGGATTCCCCAACCGGGCAGAGCTGGGTCCACTGCGAGCAGCGTCCAGAAAGTTGATGGCGATAGGCGGCGGCAAGCGGAATGGCGAAATGCGGTGGGGTTTGCTAGCAGCCTGGCGGCAGCGACATGCGTCGAGCTAAGTGGTTGCCATGGCAATAGGCGGTGCCATGCATAGACGGAGAGGAGCTTGTGCAGGTGTGCATGGGGACCGGATGGGGTGGCGGGCGGGGTGATGGTTTTTATGACGTGGGGATGGTGAGGATTTTCTTTTTTCTTTTTTGAATTGGGTGGTGAGGGTTTTCTGTCCTACAAAGAGTTTCGGAGGCAACGGTTTGCTAGAGCCAACCGTGTGTGATGGACGTAACAGGGAAAATGAAAGTCATTGCACAAGGTTCCAATTTTAGGAATCGTGTGTGATTGATGTACGACCTCCATCCTGGTTTATTGGTCCCCTTTGTAATTTGTGCCAAATTTTGACCAAATATTTAACTAACAAATGTTTATGCATGTCACAAAAAATTATATCATTGAACAATATGTTCGAATACGCATCCAATGATATAATCTTTGCTGACCTACACTAACATTTTGTTAGTTAAATCTTTGGTCAAAATTTAACACAAATTACAAAGAGGACCAATAAACCAGGACGGAGGTAGATTCCATCAACCGAACTGATTGCATTCATATCCCACATTTAGACATAAGTAAACATAGATTAAACATACTCAGACATAGATAATAAGCATACACAAGCATAGTTCAACCATAAGTACATAGTTCAACCATCATTAAGACACTACATGGCCATACATAGTTCGATCCCACATCTCATCTCATCTGCCGGCATGATCCTGAAGCTTCTCCAGGTACACGGCGTGCGCGGTGTGCGCCACCCTGCGAGAATATTTCTGCTTGAAGGAGCCAACGGCTCATCCTCTTGAATGCGCCAGAACACTTTCATACGTGTGATGAAGCTTCTGGTTGCAAAATAGGCAACGAAAGTCGTCGTCTCAGGTCCTAATACGCCTGTTATGCATTCCTGCATAAAGCTCCCTTAGGATTTGCCTTGTGTACCTCCTCTGGCCATCTTCACCCTCGTTGTCGACATCGTGTGACAGCACCTATACATATAGTAAAAAAATGCGGCGTCAAAATTGGAATACAAACTAATCTCTAGCAAACATTTGGCAGTTACCAAAATTTGGCATCAACTCAATGTTTACATGCCATAAAGTAGGATTAGGAATTTATGACTTTTTTTAGACATATCCAGATATTATATATGCTTCGATTTTTAAGCACAATCGTCTATGTATAGACCAATCTTGAAGGAAATAATGGCACAAATCAGGTCATTCAAAATCAATTGTCAAGACCTGGCTAGGAATTATTAGCACGAACACTAACTCTAATTGGATTATTAGCAGAAATCATTTGCACAGATGAAACAACTAATCACTTTTCACTTATACCATTAAACAATCAATACACTACACGGATCTAACGAAACTTACTCAGATTTCATGGACTGGGAGAACATAACCATAGGATTTTTATTCCAAAAAGGGGAGGCAAGACGCAGGAGTAACCAGAGAAACTGTGTGATGTATTTGACACATAAATGGGTATAGATGACTAATCGGTTCTCCGTCGTCGTCGGAGTCATCGCCCGAGTCGTCACTAGACTCGGTGTGAACCTCCGGCTCCTGCTGTGGAAGCACGACATCGTCGACGATGTCAAGGTGCGGCGATGCCTCGCCGGCGGTGATGGCAACCTCTGTCTCCATCTCCACGCCGTGCTCCAGTGATTCAGTAGCCCCGACATCGCCACTCCCTATGATGGGGCGCTTCAGCGGCATCCTCATACACCGATAGCTCTGAGGACTGAGAGCGGCGTCGAGGATGCAAGCGGAGAGAGAGGATTGTGTGTGTGACGAGGATGGGGGTGTGGCCGCTCGGGCGCACCATTAATATGGGTAGTGGGAGAGAGGCGGGCAACGATCAAACTGCTGGCACGCCTCCTGGTGAGCCTGTGCATCGGACTGCCGGCATGCCTACCGTCATTTCACATAGCTATTCGCACACCTCCCGATGACACGGCACAGTGAGCACGCCTCCCTTCAATTCACACACGTGCATGCATGCCTCTCGGTCTGCCTGCACGGTGGAATGCTCGCATGCGTCCCGTCAACTCACGCCTGCTCGCACGGCACACGGGTCGCGTGGCGGCATGTATATTGTTTTTCTATTTTGATAATTAATGTTGCCGCTTTATTGTTGAACCGAAGCATGGCACATATCCATTGTTGGTCTAATGCCCATGGTTCAAATAAATAATCTGTTTGCGATATTGGTTCCCAGTTATTAATAATATCTCGTTTGTAAGAAAATAAAGATTACATCAAAACTTGTCGCAAATTTGACAAAAATGTACAATGCCACTTTGTATTGGTGTCCATACGATAACTCGATAAGTTTCATGAATTTCATACAAGTTTTGGATGTACTAGATTTCAAAAATCAAGATTCTCAATGTTTGAAATTTCTTGCACGGGGAGTAAACATATGCACCCAGTGAGACACATGTGTTTTTCCAATCCATTAAGGTGAACTGTCACGTGTGCATGTAGCTCAAATTTGATTTTTGCACGTTATACCCCTAGAAAATCAATCAATGTACTAAAACGTCTTAATGATCTCTGGGTTTTTTTTCAAAATTAAAACATCCCTCCTTTGGTAACATATGTTCATCACGGAAAAATTTAACATGCATCGTAGTTGCGGTGGATGTGTGGTGTGTGTGTGTGTGTGTGCACGTGCGCGTGTCTAGGGGGTGGCTGGCAGTACACTACGAGTCGTGAGCCACCATGTGGGTTGGCCGTTTTGTGAGGTAGGTGCCACATCAGAGTCGTGAATTCGTTATTTAAAACATTACACAACCCTTTCATACATACTTGTTTTGTCCACATGCAGTCGATGGTTGTCCTACACGACACCTCACTCGCGTGTGACGCTTTCTGTAGGCCCACGAGGTCGTCGTCCATCACTTTGACCAATAGCCGACGGAGATGTTAATTTAACCAGCAAGGTAGAATCTTTTTTTGTTTGTGTTATGGTGGGAGTATATAGTATGCACCGAAGAGGTGGGAGGGGACTACCATATATACTACATACGCATCCATGCTCAGTGTCGGTACTTTTCGGTTTGCGAGGCACGTGCCACATCAAAGTTGTGCATTGGCTATTCAAAGACCACACAACACCTATTTGGGACACATGCATGCAGGCGGTGGTTATCCTAGGACACGCACGTGTGACGCTTCCATCTGCGGGCTCGCGAGGTCATTGTTGATGCATGCATCACTTTGACCTACATCGGGAGAGGCTAATTAATTTCACCATCAAGGAGGATTCTTTTGGGTTGTATTGCGATAGGAGCATATAGTATGCGTCGAAGAGGGGGAAGGGGACTAGCATATGTAGTACGCTTCATGAACCTTGCTCTGTGTGGGGACCTTACGGTTTTCGAGGCATGCGCCACATCAAAGTTGTGCATTTTGGGTATTCAACATATGTTTGGCCCACATACAAAGCGATGGTGGTCGTCCTCTCGCACCCACTCACGCGTTTATCAGCGATATCGATGCTTTTCATCTATGGGCCCGATTGGTCCATGACTACTTTGCCTGACAACTAGATAGGTTAATTTGACTTGGGAGGGGATTTTTTTTGTATTACGGTATATAGGTCATGCTCTGGGATGACATGATACAATTTGAGCACTACACATGCATGTGTACGCATGAATCCCTCTCCCATCGAGTGGAAGTGGCCAGTACCATGACACGTCATGAACTGATCTCGCTCTGTGTGGGGACTGTACGATTTTCGACGCACGCGCCACATCAATGTTGTGAATGGTATTCAAACATGCATGCACACATCACCTCCATACATACATATGCATGTAGTGGTTGTGTTCAAATGGTGCACTCCCTCACGTGGTTATCGATAACAAGCCTATGTATTCGTGGGCCCGCGTGGACATCCATGACCACTTTGACCGACAACAAGATAGGTTACCATGGTGGATTCTTCCTTTGGTTCGTGTTATCGTAGTAGGTCATGGTGAGATTCAGACCTAATTAAGTTTGAGTTCATATTATGCATGCATGCATGCATGAATCCCCGTCATCCGCTCGAAGTGTGGTGTGACATACATATGCATCCTCAACTAACCCTCGCTCCGTGTGGGGATTTTTGGTTCCAAAAAGCACAGTGCCACATCAAAGTTGTTCCATTGTGTATTCAAACATCAACACCTCCCTACATATGTTTGGGCCACACGTAGGCAGTGGTTGTCTTCGGGGACTAGCTACTTGCGTGATTATTGGCGAGCTAGCCCATCTCTATGGTCGCATGAATGGCCATCACTTTGACCAACAACAAGAGAGAGGTTGTACGTCCAAGCTGGATTGTTCTTGGTCCATTTTACGATACATCTTGCTGAGATGCCCTCTCCCACCGACTGAAAGTGTGTGTGCACGCGCGTGCGTGCGTGCGTGCGTGTGTGTACGTGCGTGTTTGTGTGTGTGTACATGTGTGTGTGTGCGCGCGCGCGTGCGTGTGTGTGTGTGCGCGCGCGCGCGTGTGATGGGGGCGGGACTGCTACTTCGCACTTTGCTAGGTTAACCTCCATGGGGCCGAGCATGCATTCATAGCTTAGAATTCCCGTCCTGCCGACACGAGGGGGGAAGCAATACCGTGCGCTTTGCGAGATAGGTGCCCCATTGAAGTTGCATTTGGTATTTGAACATCAAACCACCCTTTTCATACATATATTTGGTCCACATGCAAGTGTGTTCGTGTTCTGACCCTTTCCCGCGTCATTTTCGCCAAATTTATGAACATTAGACAAGTCGGATGACATAACAGACACGGCTCACTCACACTAACCGTGTGCCACGCCGGTGCCCCTGTCACACACATCAGCACAATACATTGGGCTCCACGAGGCTTCCTTTCTCAAAAATATCTACCCGCCTGCAGGTTTTTTCTGTTTGATAACACACAGTTACTATGTTTCGACTGTGTGTGATGTTTGTTGTTCCCGCTCCCGCCTGCATCCCTCAAAAATATTTGCCCGGGTCAAGGGTTTTTCTGTTTCATAACACACAGTTTTTATTTTTGGACCGTGTGCGATGCACCATCACCCAAATTTTCAACAGCCCCGGCATTTCACTCCCGCGTTTGACTCCCGTGTATTAAAAATTTTAGTAGTCGCGTCATTTCATCAAACTCCCCCCTCCACACACACACCCCAAAACCTCCTCGGGCGCACACGTGCACACACACACACGCGCGCGCGCGCGCGCGCGCACACACACACACACACACACACACACACCGCAACCCCTCCCTCACTCAAAACCCTAGCAAGGTCGCCGCCGCCACCGCAAGGCCTCCATTGTCAACATCTGCCGGTTTTCCCGTGCAACTTACCCATCGATCTCCATACCCAAGCCGCCCTGAGTTTCTTAGATGACGCATGCCAAATGCCCCTTTCCCACAAATCCCTATCCCCACTCCAGAGCATCACAGCCTAAGCCCGGCTATGCTTCCCGTGGAGCTCGAGGAGCGACTGGCCCAAAAGAGGTGTATCGCGGCCTCTTCGCCCGACGTCGCTGAGGTGGTTGCTGAGGAAGCTGACGACCATCACTGGCCGCAGGCACTCAATCAGCGGGCTAGAGTATGCCGGTATGTCGCAGACACTGGCTACGACATCGAGGTCATCGACAGCGACGACCTGACGAGGGCTATGTCACAGGTTAAGTGGCCCACCGCCAACCCCTCGAGTTCAACCGCCGTCGATCTCATCCATGGCCCCACCGCTGATCTCCTCTGGCTCGCTCAAGAATTTGCCATCCTACATCGCCATTGAGCCCCTTTTGTCATTTTAAAGGACACATTCTGCGACGCTGGCTTGGGATCCACAACTTCCAAGTCATACCTCATCCACAGTGACCATGAGGAGGGCACCCTCTCCGGCTCTTCCAAGGGGAAAGCGCCCATATGCTCTTCCAAGGGGAAAGAGCCCGTCTGTGACATCAGGTAGGGCACCCTACAAACGTGCTCTTCCAAGGGGAAGGAGCCCATCTGCGACAACATGGAGCGCACCCAGGGTCCGTGCTCTTCCCACGGGAATGAGCCCATCTGTGACAAGTGAGGAAACCCATGATTTGTTTTGTCGTGCCTCTTCACAGGGGGAACCCATGATTTGTTTTGTCGAGTCCCTTTTGTAGTGTAGTGAGAATATGTCTAACTTTAATTGCTATATTTGGTTGTTTGCAGTATGCCTTGTTTATTTCAGTTGTCCACAATGTGATGCTCAATATGTGCAACTATTTACTGTGCAATACAATTTTATCAATACTAGTTTTAAACATACCAATAGGAATGCATATATTTGCTTGCTATTAAGCCTGTTATAGCTAGCATATGCCTCTTTTAAAGTTTTTGGGTTGTTCGATTGTTTGTAGTTAGCACATGTCTAGTTTCAAATGCTATCTTTGGTTGTTCGTAGTATGCCTTGTTTATTCCAGTTATTCACAACATGATGTTCTATATGTGCAAGTATGAACTGTGCAGTTCAATTTCATCAATACCAGTTTCAACAATACCACTATGAATGACTACATTTGGTTGCTGCATTTTGTAGTTAACATGCCTTTCCATTTTTATTTAACAATAACTAGTGTACTTAGACCGGCACAATACCAGTTTGAATGACTATGTTTTCTTGTTGTTAAATGTTAGGCCTATTGCAGTTAACACACCTTTCCACTTGTTTTGCTTTACTAGCGTGCTTAAACCTGCACACTGAAGCTATCTTTTGAAGATTATTTTGTCTCCATGGATATATTTGGTTGATGTTTAGCCTGTTGTGCTTAACATGCCTCTCGATGTGCTTACACAGGACACTTTTGGGAAAAAATGATGTTTTTCATCGAGGTTAGTTTCATCCCATGGCTTAAATATACTCATTGTTCAAGATATCGGTAGCTGGTACCATATAGGTTGGGGGCTGATAAGGGACTAATCGCTGAATCGGACTTTTAACTGAATATATCTGTAACCCATTTATCATTATGTTAATTAGGGTCATATGTAATATATCTTAGACTACATAGCAACATGCACTATACTGAATGTCTAAATATGCAATCCTAGGCTACATAGCAACAAGGAAGAGTGTTTCCTTAATTGTTCTAGTGATGTTTAGATATACGTAGAAGAGTAGCAGCAACAACAAGGACGACATAGCCATGTTTGGATACTCTAACTTAGATAGAGGTTAAAGTTAGTTTCTAGCTCATGACTAACCCTGAACTAACTTAGCCAAAGAGGTGTTTGGATGACAGGGTTAGATTGAGAATAAATGAACTAGGAGAACTAGCTCCAATTAGCACCTCTTGGGTGGGATAGTTTTTTGGGTGGGTTAGATGCAACTAGCTCAAACTAGCCCTCATGTTTGGATATACTTCAGGGCTATTTGAGCCCAAACTAGCTCAAACTAACTCTAACCCATGGATACAACAACAGTTAATCAATCGATAATTTGTAAGAATGCAATAAACTCCCTGCATCCCATAATATAAGATGTTAATGAAGGAAATATGCCCTAGAGGCAATAGTAAAGTTATTATTTATTTCCTTATATCATGATAAATGTTTATTGTTCATGCTAAAATTGTATTAACCGGAAACTTAGTACATGTGTGAATAAATAGACAAAATAGAGTGTCCCTAGTATGCCTCTACTTGACTAGCTTGTTTATCGAAGATGGTTATGTTTCCTAACCATAGACATGTGTTGTCATTTGATGAATGGGATCACATCGTTAGGAGAATGATGTGATGGACAAGACCCATCCGTTATCTTAGCATTATGATCGTTACAGTTTCATTGCTACTTCTTTCTTCATGACTTATACATGTTCCTCTGACTATGAGATTATGCAACTCCCGAATACTGGAGGAACACCTTGTGTGCTATCAAACGTCACAATGTAACTGGGTGATTATAAAGATGGTCTACAGGTGTCTCCGAAGGTGTTTGTTGGGTTGGCATAGATCGAGATTAGGATTTGTCACTCCGTGTTTCGGAGAGGTATCTCTGGGCCCTCTCGGTAATGCTCATCACTATAAGCCTTGCAAGCAATGTGACTAATGAGTTAGTTGTAGGATGAAGTATTACAGAACAAGTAAAGAGACTTGCCGGTAATGAGATTGAACTAGGTATGATGATACCGATGATCGAATCTCGGGCAAGTAACATACCGATGACAAAGGGAACAACGTATGTTGTTATGCGGTTTGATTGATAAAGATCTTCGTAGAAGATGTAGGAGCCAATATGAGCATCCAGGTTCCGCTATTGCTTATTGACCGGAGATGTGTCTCGGTCATGTCTACATAGTTCTCAAACCCGTAGGGTCCGCACGCTTAACGTTCGATGATAATTTGTATTATGACTTATGTGATTTGATGTACCGAAGTTTGTTCGGAGTCTCGGATGAGATCACGGACATGACGAGGAGTCTCTAAATGGTCGAGAGGTAAAGATTCATATATTTGAAGGTTGCATTCGGACATCGGAATGGTTCTGAGTGATTCAGGCATTTTTCCGGAGTACCGGGAGGTTACCGGAACCCCCCGGGAAAGATATGGGCCTTATGAGCCATAGGAGGGAGGCTAACCAGACCACAAGGGGCTGGTGCGCCCCCCACAAGGGAGGAGGCCTAATTGGACTTGGGAAGGGGGTGCCACGCCCCCTTTCCTTCTCCTACTCCCTCTCCTTCCCCTTTTCCCCCTCGGGTAGAAGGAAAAAAGGGTGGGGCCGAATCCTACTAGGACTGGAATCCTAGTAGAACTCCCCTCTCCCTGGAGCGCCCCTTGTTGGTCGGCCTCCTCCTCCCCTCCTTTATGTACAGGGGCAGTGGGCACCCCAAAGGCACAACAGACAATCTCTTAGCCGTGTGCGGTGCTCCCTCCACAGTTTTACACCTCGGTCATATTGTCATAGTGCTTAGGCGAAGCCCTGCGTTGGTAACTTCATAATCACCATCACCATGCCGTCGTGCTGACGGAAATCTCCCTCGGCCTCAGCTGGATCTAGAGTTCGAGGGACATCACCGAGCTGAATGTGTGCAGATCACGGAGATGTCGTGCGTTCGGTACTTGATCGGTTGGATCGCGAAGACGTTCGACTACATCAACCGCGTTACTTAACGCTTCTGCTTTCGGTCTACGAGGGTACATGGACACACTCTCCCGCTCATTGCTATGCATCACATAGATAGATCTTGCCTGAGTGTAGGTAAAATTTTGAAATACTGCGTTCCCCAAACAGTGGCATCAGAGCCAGGTTTATGCGCAGATGTTATATGCATGAGTAGAACACAAAGAGTTGTGGGCGATAAAAGTCATACTGCTTACCAGCATGTCATACTTTGATTCAGTGGTATTGTTGGATGAAGCAGCTGATGCGTCTCCGTCGTATCTATAATTTTTGATTGTTCCATGCCAATATTCTTCAACTTTCATATACTTTTGGCAACTTTTTATATTATTTTTGGGACTAACATATTGATCCAGTGCCCAGTGCCAGTTCCTGTCTGTTGCATGTTTTTGTTTCGCAGAAACCCAATATCAAACTGAGTCCAAACGGGATAAAAACGGATGGAGGATTATTTTGGAATATTTGTGATTTTTGGGAGGTAAAATCAACGCGAGACGGTGCCCGAGGGGGCCAGGAGACAGGGGGCGCGCCCTAGGGAGGCAGGCGCGCCCTGGACTCTCCTGGTCACCCCGTAAGGTGGTTGACGCCCTTCTTTTGCCTCAAGAAATCTAATTTTATGAGAAAGATCTGGGCGAAAGATTCACCCCAATCGGAGTTACGGATCTCCGGATATAAAAGAAACGGTGAAGGGGCAGAATCTGAGAACGCAGAAACATAGAGATAGATCCAATCTCGGAGGGGCTCTCGCCCCTCCCAAGCCATGGGAGCCAAGGACCAGAGGGGAAACCCTTCTCCCATCTAGGGAGAAGGTCAAGGAAGAAGAAGAAGAAGAAGGGCGGCTCTCTCCCCCTTGCTTCCGGTGGCGCCGGAACACCGCCGGGGGCCATCATCATCACCACGATCTTCACCAACACCTCCGCCATCTTCACCAACATCTCCATCACCTTCCCCCATCTATATTCGGCGGTCCACTCTCCCGAAACCCGCTGTACCCTCTACTTGAACATGGTGCTTTATGCTTCATATTATTTTCCAATGATGTGTTGCCATCCTATGATGTCTGAGTAGATTTTCGTTGTCCTATCGGTGATTGATGAATTGCTATGATTGGTTTGAGTTGCATGTTTTATTATTGGTGCTTTCCTATTGTGCCCTCCGTGTCGCGCAAGCGTGAGGGATTCCCGTTGTAGGGTTTGCAATATGTTTATGATTTGCTTATGGTGGGTGGCGTGAGTGACAGAAGCACAGACCCGAGTAAGTAGGTTGTTTGCGTATGGGATAAAGGGGACTTGATACTTTAATGCTATGCTTGGGTTTTACCTTAATGAATCTTTAGTATTTGCGGATGCTTGCTAGAGTTCCAATCATAAGTGCATATGATCCAAGTAGAGAAAGTATGTTAGCTTATGCCTCTCCCTCAAATAGAATTGCAATAGTGATTACTGGTCTAGTAACATAGTCAATTGCTTAGGGACAATTCCACAACTCCTACCACCACTTTTCCACACTCGCTATATTTACTTTATTGCATCTTTATCTAGACAGCCCCTACTTTTTATTTACGTGTTCTTTATTATCTTTCAAAGCTATCCTATCACACCTACAAAGTACTTCTAGTTTCATACTTGTTCTAGGTAAAGCGAACGTCAAGCTTGCGTAGAGTTGTATCGGTGGTCGATAGAACTTGAGGGAATATTTATTCTACATTTAGCTCCTCGTTGGGTTCGACACTCTTACTTATCGAAAACTGTTGCGATCCCCTACACTTGTGGGTTATCAAGACCTTTTTCTGGCGCCGTTGCCGGGGAGTCATAGCGTGGGGTGAACATTCTCGTGTGTGCTTGTTTGCTTTATCACTATTAATTTTTATTTGCTGTTCTTAGTTGTTTTCTATCTTTAGTTATCCGCAGGAAACACAAAATACCAAAAAAAATTAGTTATACCTACTGAACCAGTGGTTGAAGAACCACTCAAAATCTATCACACTCCTGAAGCTTTTTACTTGGATCATCTTCGATCCCTTTGTGCTCGTGCTGAAACCCCCACTAGTTTAGTTGAGGGCAAATCTTTAGATGAGCATGCTTGTTTTGTGTGACACCATATATCTGAAAAAGGAAACTATTATGGGATTAAATTCAACGTTTGCAATGCTATGCTTGGAATTTATGTGAAATATATGGGTTTACTTGTTGTTCTGAAGACCCTAAGAAACACTTACCCTATCAATGCTTATTTAGTGATAATGGAATCGTATCTTTGTATGCTAAGGGTGTTTACAATTACTATGATGTTCAACAATTTGAAGAATTTGTTGCTTTTAAAGGTGCTTATGAGATTGCCTCTTTGATTGAAAAGTATGATGCTACTCTTTACAAATCTGAAAATTTTGCCATATTTCAATATTGATATGATAATTATGCTTCTAATGCCTATGTTAAACCATATATTGAGGACTTCTCCGCTGTCCAAGAAGAGACTAATATTTTGCAGGAAGCTATGGAAGAAGAAATTGATGAAACAGTGAGCTCATTGGATGAAAAGGATGATGAGGAGAGCGAAGAACAAAAAGAGGAAGAGCGGATTAGCTACCCATGTCCACCTCCTAATGAGAGTAACCCTCCAACTCATACATTATTTAATTCCCCTTCGTGCTTACCGAAGGATGATTGCTATGATGATTGCTATGATCCCTTGAAATTGTTTGAAATATCCCTTTTTGATGATGCTTGCTATGCTTGTGGCCAAGATGCCAATATGAACTATGATTATGGAGATAAACTTGCTATAGTTCCTTATGTTAAACATGAAAGTGTTGCTATTGCACCCACGCATGATAGTCCTCTTATTATTTTGAATTCTCCCGACTACACTATATCGGAGAAGTTTGCGCTTAGTAAGGATTATATTGATGGGCTGCCTTTTACCATTGCACATGATGATTTTGATGAATGTGATATGCATGTGATTTCTGCTCCTACTTGCAATTATTATGAGAGAGGAACTATGTCTCCACCTCTCTATGTTCCCAACACGATAGAATTGCAAGAAACTGCTTATACTATGCATTGGCCTTTACTATGTGTGCATGAATTGTTCTCTTATGACATGCCGATGCATAGGAAGATAGTTAGACTTCGTTGTTGCATTATATATGTTACTTTGTTCTCACTACTAAATTACAAATCATTGTTAATTAAAATTGGCTTTGATATACCTTGGGATCCGGGTGGATTCATTACTTGAGCACTAAATGCCTAGCTTAATGGCTTTAAAGAAAGCGCTGCCAGGGAGACAACCCGGAAGCTTTAGAGAGTCATTTATTTCTGTTCAGTGCTTTTTTATAGTTTAAAAACAAAAAAATAAAGAGGGGAACCTAAAAACTTTTCAAAAAAGGAAAGTGAAAGTGAGAAAGACAAGCATTGTTGAAGTGGGAGAGCTCCTTGAACTTTGTTCATGCTCACGGAAACTTTGTGGATCTTGATTACAGAAAATTTTCATCAAAATAATTATCCCCTTGTACAATTTCATTGTATTATAAAAATAATGTGCTAAGGTTTGCCTTTAGGATGTTTACAATGCTTGTTGGTTTGTACGGTGCGGGACAGAAACTTTGGCTGTAGTGCACGATTTTACATTTTTAACTGAAACGTCAAATAGTTCTCATTCCTTTTGCACTGCCTTTCTGTACAACTTGTTTATTTTTCCTAATTTTTGTAGAATTTTTGGGGTACCATAAGTATGGTGAATGTTCAGATTGCTACAGACTGTTCTGTTTTTGACAGATTCTGTTTTTGATGCATAGTTTGCTTGTTTTGATGAATCTATCAATTTATACTAGTGGATTAAGCCATGGATAGCTATATTACAGTAGAAATAATGCAAAAACAAAATATGAATTGGTTTGCAACAGTACTTAGAGTGGTTATTTGCTTTATTATACTAACGGATCTTACCGAGTTTTCTGTTGAAGTTTTGTGTGGATGTAGTGTCTAATCGAGGATGTCTCGGTATGAGGAAAAGGAAGAGAGGCAAGAGCTCAAGCTTGGGGATGCCCAAGGCACCCCAAGTAAATATTCAAGGAGACTCAAGCGTCTAAGCTTGGGGATGCCCCGGAAGGCATCCCCTCTTTCTTCAACAAGTATCGGTATGTTTTCGAATTCGTTTCGTTCATGCATTATGTGCAAGTCTTGGAGCGTCTTTTGCATTTAGTTTTCATTTTTTTATGCACCATGCTGGTATGAGATAGTCCTTGGTTGATTTATAGAATGCTCATTGCACTTCACTTAAATCTTTTGAGTATGGCTTTATAGAATGCTTCATGTGCTTCACTTATATCATTTGAAGTTTGGATTTCTTGTTTCTCTTTACATAGAAAACCGCCATTTGTAGACTGCTCTTTTGCTTCACTTATATTTGTTAGAGTGTGGACATATCTTTTGTAGAAAGAATTAAACTCTCTTGCTTCACTTATATCTTTTTAGAGAGATGACAGGAATTGTTCATTCACATGGTTAGTCATAAAATCCTACATAAACTTGTAGATCGCTGAATATGATATGTTTGATTCCTTGCAATAGTTTTGCGATATAAAGGTGGTGATATTAGAGTCATGCTGGTGGGTGGTTGTGGATTGTAGAGACACTTGTGTTGAGGTTTGCAAATCTCGTAGCATGCACGTATGGTAACCGTTGTGTGACAAATTTGAAGCATGGGGTGTTTCTTTGATTGTCTTCCTTATGAGTGGCGGTCGGGGACGAGCGATGGTCTTTTCCTACCAATCTATCCCCCTAGGGGCATGCGTAGTAGTACTTTGCTTCGAGGGCTAATAAACTTTTGCAATAAGTATATGAGTTCTTTATGACTAATGTGAGTCCATGGGTTATACGCACTTTTACCTTTCCATCGTTGCTAGCCTCTTCGGTACCGTGCATTGCCCTTTCTCACCTCGAGAGTTGGTGCAAACTTCGGCGGTGCATCCAAACCCCGTGATACGATACACTCTATCACACATAAGCCACATTATATCTTCCTCAAAACAGCCACCATACCTACCTATCATGGCATTTCCATAGCCATTCTGAGATATATTGCCATGCAACTTCCATCATCATCATATACATGACTTGAGCATTTATTGTCATATTGCTTTTCATGATCGTAAGATAGCTAGCATGATGTTTTCATGGCTTGTCCTTTTTTGATGTCATTGCTACGCTAGATCATTGCACATCCCGGTACACCGCCGGAAGCATTCATATAGAGTCATATCTTTGTTCTAGTATCGAGTTGTAATATTGAGTTGTAAGTAAATAAAAGTGTGATGATCATCATTATAGAGCATTGCCCCATGAAAAAAGAAAAAAAAAGAAAAAAAGAAAAAAGGAAAGGCCAAAGAAGCCTAAATAAAAAAGGGGGGCCAAAGAAGCCCACCGAAAAATAAAAAAAAAATAAAAAAGGGGCAATGTTACTATCCTTTTTCCACATTTGTGCTTCAGAGTAGCACCATGTTCTTCATATAGAGAGTCTCCTATGTTATCACTTCCATATACTGGTGGGAATTTTCATTATAGAACTTGGCTTGTATATTCCAACGATGGGCTTCCTCAAATGCCCTAGGTCTTCATGAGCAAGCAAGTTGGATGCACACCCACTTAGTTTCTTTGTTGAGCTTTCATACACTTATAGCTCTTAGTGCATCCGTTGCATGGCAATCCATACTCCTCGAATTGACATCAATGGATGCGCATCTCCATAGCCCGTTGATTAGCCACGTCGATGTGAGGCTTTCTCCTTTTTTTGTCTTCTCCACATAACCTCCATCATTATATTCTATTCCACCTATAGTGCTATATCCATGGCTTGCGCTCATGTATTGCGTGAGGGTTGAAAAAGCTGAAGCGCGTTAAAAAGTGTGAACCAATTGCTCGGCTTGTCATCGGGGTTGTGCATGATGGGAGCATTTTTGTGTGACTAAAATGAAGCATGGACAAACTATATGATTTTGTAGGGATAAGCTTGCTTTGGCCTTGTTGTTTTGAAAATACATGATTGCTTTATTGGTACGCTCGAAGTATTATCGTTTTTTATGTCAAATGATAGACTATTGCTTTGAATCACTCGTGTCTTAATATTCATGCCATGATTAGACATATGATCAAGACTATGCTAGGTAGAATTCCACATCAAAAATTATTATTTTTTATCATTTACCTACGCGAGGACAAGCAGGAATTAAGCTTGGGGATGCTGATACGTCTCCGTCGTATCTATAATTTTTTATTGTTCCATGCCAATATTCTTCAACTTTCATATACTTTTGGCAACTTTTTATATTATTTTTGGGACTAACATATTGATCCAGTGCCCAGTGCCAGTTCCTGTCTGTTGCATGTTTTTTGTTTTGCAGAAACCCAATATCAAACTGAGTCCAAACGGGATAAAAACGGACGGAGAATTATTTTGTAATATTTGTGATTTTTGGGAGGTAAAATCAACGCGAGACGGTGCCCGAGGGGGCCAGGAGACAGGGGCGTGCCCCAGGGACGCAGGCGCGCCCTGGACTCTCCTGGTCACCACGTAAGGCGGTTGACGCCCTTCTTTTGCCGCAAGAAAGCTAATTTTATGAGAAAGATCTGGGCGAAAGATTCACCCCAATCGGAGTTACGGATCTCCGGATATAGAAGAAACGGTGAAGGGGCAGAATCTGAGAACGCAGAAACAGAGAAATAGATCCAATCTTGGAGGGGCTCTCGCCCCTCCCAAGCCATGGGAGCCAAGGACCAGAGGGGAAACCCTTCTCCCATCTAGAGAGAAGGTCAAGGAAGAAGAATAAGAAGGGGGCTCTCTCCCCCCCTTGCTTCCGGTGGCACCAGAACACCGCCGGGGGCCATCATCATCACCGCGATCTTCACCAGCACCTCCGCCATCTTCACCAACATCTCCATCACCTTCCCCCATCTATATTCGGCGGTCCACTCTCCCGCAACCCGCTGTACCCTCTACTTGAACATGGTGCTTTATGCTTCATATTATTTTCCAATGATGTGTTGCCATCCTATGATGTCTGAGTAGATTTTCGTTGTCCTATCGGTGATTGATGAATTGCTATGATTGGTTTGAGTTGCATGTTTTATTATTGGTGTTGTCCTATTGTGCCCTCCGTGTTGCGCAAGCGTGAGGGATTCCCGCTGTAGGGTTTGCACTATGTTTATGATTTGCTTATGGTGGGTGGCGTGAGTGACAAAAGCACAGACCCGAGTAAGTAGGTTGTTTGCGTATGGGATAAAGGGGACTTGATACTTTAATGCTATGGTTGGGTTTTACCTTAATGAATCTTTAGTATTTGCGGATGCTTGCTAGAGTTCCAATCATAAGTGCATATGATCCAAGTAGAGAAAGTATGTTAGCTTATGCCTCTCCCTCAAATAGAATTGCAATAGTGATTACCGGTCTAGTAACATAGTCAATTGCTTAGGGACAATTCCACAAATCCTACCACCACTTTTTGACACTTGCTATATTTACTTTATTGCATCTTTATCTAAACAGCCCCTACTTTTTATTTACGTGTTCTTTATTATCTTGCAAAGCTATCCTATCACACCTACAAAGTACTTCTAGTTTCATACTTGTTCTAGGTAAAGTGAACGTCAAGCGTGCGTAGAGTTGTATCGGTGGTCGATAGAACTCGAGGGAATATTTATTCTACCTTTAGCTCCTCGTTGGGTTCAACACTCTTACTTATCGAAAACTGTTGTGATCCCCTACACTTGTGGGTTATCAGCAACCCAGACCGACATTACATGACCGCGTTCATGAGACTGGTTCTACCATCGTGCTTTGCACACAGGTGGTTAGTGGGTGTCTTTTTCTCCAGCTTTAGTTGAATCGAGTGTGGCTACGCGCGGTCCTTGTTGAAAGTTAAAACAACACACTTGAGGAAAAATCGTTGTGGTTTTGATGCGTAGGTAAGAACGATTCTTGCTAAGCCCGTAGCAGCCACGTAAAACTTGCAACAACAAAGTAGAGGACGTCTAACTTGTTTTTGCAGGGCATGTTGTGATGTGATATGGTCAAGATGTGATGATATATAAATTGTTGTATGAGATGATCATGTTTTGTAGAAGTTATCGGCAACTGGCAGGGGCCTTATGGTTGTCGCTTTATTGTATGAAATGCAATCGCCATGTAATTGCTTTACTTTATCACTAAGCGGTAGCGATAGTCGTAGAAGCAATAGTTGGCAAGACGAGAATGATGCTTCGATGGAGATCAAGGTGTCAAGCCGGTGACGATGGTGATCATGACGGTGCTTTGGAGATGGAGATCAAAGGCAAAAGATGATGATGGCCATACCATATCACTTATATTGATTGCATGTGATGTTTATCCTTTATGCATCTTATTTTGCTTAGTACGGCGATATCATTATAAGATGATCCCTCACTAAATTTCAAGGTATAAGTGTTCTCCCTGAGTATGCACCGTTGCGGCAGTTCTTCGTGCTGAGACACCAGGTGAAGATCGGGTGTGATAAGCTCTACGTTCACATACAACGGGTGCAAGCCAGTTTTGCACACGCAGAATACTTGGGTTAAACTTGATGAGCCTAGCATATGCAGATATGGCCTCGGAACACTGAGATCGAAAGATCGAGCGTGAATCATATAGTAGATATGATCAACATAGTGATGTTCACCATTGAAAGCTACTCCATATCACATGATGATCGGACATGGTTTAGTTGATTTGGATCTCGTGATCATTTAGATGACTCGAGGGATGTCTATCTAAGTGGGAGTTCTTAAGTAATATGATTAAATTGAACTTTAATTTATCATGAACTTAGTCTTGATAGTATTTGCAAAACTATGTTGTAGATCAATAGCTCGCAATGTAGCTCCCCGTTTATTTTTGATATGTTCCAAGAGAAAAATAAGTTGAAAGATGATAGTAGCAATGATGCGAACTTGGTCTGTGATCTGATCATTATCCTCATTGTTGCATAGAAGTATTATGTCCTTGATGCACCGCTAGGTGACAGATCTATTGCAGGAGCAGATGCAGACGTTATGAACACTTGAACAATGCTCGGTATGATGACTACTTGATAGATTAGTGCACCATGCTTTACGGCTTAGAACCGGTACTTAAAAAAACGTTTTTGAACGCCACGGAGCATATGAGATGTTCCAAGAGTTGAAACTAGTATTTAATACTCATGCCCGTGTCGAGGGGTATGAGACCTTTGACAGTACTTTGCCTACAAGATGGAGGAGAATAGCTCCACCAGTGAGCGTGTGCTCAGATTGTCTGGGTACTACAATTTCTTGAATCAAGTGCGAGTTAATCTTCCAGATAAGATAGTAATTGACAAAGTTCTCTAGTCAGTATCACCAAGTTACTAGAACTTCGTGATGAACTATAATATGCAAGGGATGATGAAAGTAATTCCCAAGCTCTTTGCGATGCTAAAATCAGCGAAGGTAGAAATCAAGAAAAGCATCGAGTGTTGATGGTTCACAAGACCACTAGTTTCAAGAAAAAGGGCAAGGGAAAGAAGGGGAACTTCAAGAAGAACAGCAAGCAAGTTGGTTCTCAAGTGAAGAAGCCCAAGTCTGGACCTAAGCCTGAGACTAAGTGCTTCTACTACAAAAGGACTGGTCACTGGAAGCGGAACTACCCCAAGTATTTGGCGGATAATAAGGATGGCAAAGTGAACAAAGGTATATTTGATATACATGTTATTGATGTGTACTTTACTAGTGTTTATAGCAACCCCTCGGTATTTGATACTAGTTCAGTTGCTAAGAGTAGTGACTCGAAACAAGATTTGCAAAATAAACAGAGACTAGTTAAGGGCGAGGTGATGATGTGTGTTGGAAGTGATTCCAAGGTTGACAAGATCACCATCACACACTCCCTTTACCTTCAGGATTGGTGTTGAACCTAAAATAAATGTTATTTGGTGTTTGCATTGAGCATGAATATGATTGGATCATGTTTATGGCAATACGGTTATTCATTGAAGTCAAAGAATAATTGTTGTTCTACTTACATGAATAAAACCTTCTATGGTCATACACTCAATATAAATGGTTTATTGAATCTCGATCATAGTGATACACATATTGAAGCCAAAAGATGCAAAGTTAATAATGATAGTGCAACTTATTTGTGGCACTGCCATTTGTGTCATATTGATGTAAAGCGCATGTAGAAACTCCATGCTGATGGGTTTTTGAATCACTTGATGCTTGCGAACCATGCCTCATGGGCAAGATGACTAAAACTCCATTCTCTGGAACAATGGAACGAGCAACAAACTTGTTGGAAACAATACATACTGATGTATGCGGTCCGATGAGTGTTGAGGCTCATGGCGGGTATCATTATTTTCTGGCCTTCACAAATGATTTGAGCAGATATGGGTATATCTACTTGATGAAACATAAGTCTGAAACATTTGAAAAGTTCAAAGAATTTCAGAGTGAAGTGGAAAATCATCATAACAAGAAAATAAAGTTTCTATGATCTGATCGTGGAGGAGAATATTTCAGTTACGAATTTGGCCTTCATTTAAAACAATGTGGAATAGTTTCACAACTCACGCCACTTGGAACACCACAGTGTAATGGTGTGTCTGAACGTCATAACCATACTTTATTAGATATGGTGCGATCTATGATGTCTCTTACCGATTTACCACTATCATTTTAGGGTTATGCATTAGAGACAGCTGCATTCACGTTAAATAGGGCACCATCTAAATCCGTTGAGACGACACCATATGAACTGTGGTTTGGCAAGAAACCTAAGCTGTCGTTTCTTAAAGTTTGGGTGGCAATGCTTATGTGAAAAAGTTTCAACCTGATAAGCTCGAACCCAAATCGAAGAAATGCGTCTTCATAGGATAGACAAAGGAAACTGTTGGGTACACCTTCTATCATAGATCCGAAGGCAAGATATTCGTTGCTAAGAATGGATCCTTTCTAAAGAAGGAGTTTCTCTCGAAAGAAGTGAGTGGGAAGAAAGTAGAACTTGATAAGGTAATTGTACCTTCTTCCGAATTGGAAAGTAGTTCATCATAGAAATCAGTTCCAGTGATGCCTACACCAATTACTGAGGAAGTTAATGATGATGATCATGAAGCTTCATATCAAGTAACTACCAAACCTCGTAGGTCAACCAGAACACGTTCCGCACTAGAGTGGTATGGTAATCTTGTCCCGGAAATCATGTTACTAGACCATGACAAACTTACGAACTATGAGGAAGCGATGATGAGCCCAGATTCTGCCAAATGGCTTGAGGCCATGAAATCTGAGATAGGATCCATGTATGAGAACAAATTTAAAGTATGGACTTTAGTTGACTTGCCCAATGATCGGCAAGCCATAGAGAATAAAATGGATCTTCAAGAGGAAGACAGACGCTGATAGTAGTGTTACTATCTACAAAGCTTGAATAGTCGCAAAAATGTTTTCGACAAGTTCAAGTTGACTACAATGATATTTTCTCACTTGTATCGATGCTTAAAAGTCTGTCCGAATCATGTTAGCAATTGCCGCGTTTTATGCAATTTTGCAAATGGATGTCAAACCTGCATTCCTTCTTGGATTTTTTAAAGAAGAGTTGTATATGATACAACCAGAAGGTTTTTTCGATCCTAAAGGTGCTAACAAAGTGTGCAAAGCTCCAGCGATCCATCTATGGACTGGTGCAAGCATCTCGA
Organism: Triticum dicoccoides; assembly: GCF_002162155.2. Classification (NCBI taxonomy): domain Eukaryota; kingdom Viridiplantae; phylum Streptophyta; class Magnoliopsida; order Poales; family Poaceae; genus Triticum; species Triticum dicoccoides. Next base: position 416,570,830 of record NC_041385.1, read on the forward strand.
AGTTGGAATATACGCTTTGATGAGTTGATCAAAGCATATAGTTTTATACAGACTTGCGGTGAAGCCTGTATTTACAAAAGGAGAGTGGGAGCACTACAGCCTTTCTGATAAGTATATGTGAATGACATATTATTGATCGAAAGTAATATAGAATTTTCTGGAAAGCATAAAGGAGTATTTGAAAGGAGTTTTTCAAAGAAAGACCTCGGTGAAGCTGCTTACATATTGAGCATCAAGATCTATAGAGATAGATCAAGACGCTTGATAAGTTTTTTCAAATAAGTACATACCTTGACAAGATTTTGAAGTAGTTCAAAATGGAACAGTCGAAGGAGTTCTTGCCTGTGTTGCTAGGTGTGAAGTTGAGTAAGACTCAAAGCCCGACCACGGCAGAAGATAGAGAGAGAATGAAAGTCATTCCCTATGCCTCAGCCATAGGTTCTATAAAGTATGCCATGCTATGTATCAGACCTATTGTATACCCTGCCATGAGTTTGGCAAGGGAGTACAATAGTGATCTAGGTTAGATCACTGGATATTGGTCAAAATTATCCTTAGAGGACTAAGGAAATATTTCTCGGTTATGGAGTTGATAAAGAGTTCATTGTAAAGAGTTACGACGATGCAAGCTTTGACACCGATCTGGATAACTCTGAGTCTCAATCTGGATACATATTGAAAGTTGGAGCATTTAGCTAAAGTAGCTCCGTGCAGAGCATTGTAGACATAGAAATTTGCAAAATACATACAGATCTGAATGTGGCAGACCCGTTGACTAAACTTAACATGATCACACCTTAGAAGCTAAACAAAAATTGCACAATGATGTAGTACAACATCCCCGCTCCCTCGGTCACATATTAGATGAATTAACTGTTGGGGAACATAGTATTTCAAAATTTTACCTACGATCATGCAAGATCTATCTATGTGATGCTTAGCAACGAGCGGGAGAGTGTGTCCACATACCCTCGTAGACCGAAAGTGGAAGCGTTAAGTAACGTGGTTGATGTAGGCGAACGTCTTCGCGATCCAACCGATCAAGTACCAAACGCACGGCACCTCCACGATCTGCACACGTTCAGCTCAGTGACGTCCCTCGAACTCTAGATCCAACTGAGGCCGAGGGAGAGTTACGTCAGCACAACGATGTGGTGATGGTGATGATGAAGTTACCGACGTAGGGCTTCGCCTAAGCACTACGACGATATGACCGAGGTGTAAAACTGTGGAGGGGGCACCGCACACGGCTAAGAGATTGTCTGTTGTGCCTTTGGGGTGCCCCCATGCCCCTGTATATAAAGGAGGGGAGGAGGAGGCCGGTTTTCTTTTGATTTGTTTGGTTTTTGCTTTGTTTTTCTTTTAGGAGTGGTTTTGTGGCCTTGTCACCTGGGAAATCACCCTCAATTCTTATCCCAAGTGACTCATCATCCTCAAACCTATCCCAAGACCATGTCATTTCCATTCTAGCCCAAACCCTAAAATTCTTTTTCTTGGGGAAAATTCCATTTCTATTAAAGGAATAACCTCAAGTGCCCTAGTTGTGAAGCAACCTATATTTTTATCCATCCAAAAAATTCCCAAATAATTCTCATAATTTCTTTGGGTCATATATTGCTAAAAATTCCCAAACATTTCCTTGCCATGTTCAAAAATATTCCTCCAATATTCAATCTTCCATTCTGTCTAGAGTGGCACTTTGTGAAGGAAGTGCCATTTATCCTATCTTGTTTGCTCCCAAACTTTTTGGGCACTCTTTTGTGTACAAATAATTGCCTCATGCCAAAATTCAACTTCATTTTTCTAGCGAATCTTCCTTAGTGAATTTTCAAAGTTTTTGTCAAACAGAAGCCATTGTGAAGGAAGTACTAGCTAGGTGTATCTAAATGATTTGAAATTTTGCACACTCCTTAATGTGCTCATATCATCACACCCAAATTTCAGCCCCATCAAATCATCTGTGTGAGCACGGGACCAAATCTTTAATTATGTTAATATTTTCAGGTTGTGAAGCAAGTATATTTTATATTGCTTCATTAATTCTGAGAAATTACCAGATTGTGCTCCTACCCAAATAACATCTCTCCACCAAATTTGGGACCATTTCATCAAGCCAATATTTCTCCAAAATTATTCCAAGTTTCTGGTCAGTGAGGATGTTTGTGAAACAAGTACCACTTTGGCTTGTCCATTTGGTATGAAATTTTTACAACATATTCTTATGACCAAATAATCATGATATACCCAATTTCAGCTCAAGTGGCCACACCATTTGAGTGCATCATCTTGATCCATTTTCTGGACCATTTTGGACAGTTGCAAAGCAACTATATTAAGCCTTTGTCCATTTATCCTCAAAACCTCCAGGATCATAGTTCTTCCATAGTTAATCATCCCAGACAACACCACTGGCTCCAATCCCTTTCCTGTTGATTAGCTGTGGTCTGCCAAGTTTGATGAAGCAAACTTCAGAGCTTAGTTCCAACTTAATCACAGTTCCTCAGATCAAGCCATAGCGTCATAAATGCTCTATCTTGGAAGGACTTCACCTCAGACATAGTTTGCAATCCCCTTGTGACCTCCCTATGCCTTGTCTCGTGGTGACCGTGCAGCTTGCATGCAATTTACGCACTCTGTGTGCAGTGGCCGCATCCAGGCGTCGTTTGTGCTTCGGCCTCTCTTCCTCTCATCGGCTTCGCGCTCATGAGCATGTCCAACGTCTTCATCTCATCGTCGTCGTTCCCCTGGACCCCTCTCCCCCTCCGTACGCTTCCTCACCAACGCTCGCCGTCGAACGCCCACGAGAGCACAGTAGCTGACATGGCATTGAATGCACTCGGTTGCTTCCTCCTCGTGAACGTGGCGTCGTCTACCTCTCTGTGAGCCTTCCTTGAGCCTCCCACGTCGCCTACCGTCGAGCTCGCGAGCGTGGCCACGCGTCCGTGGCTCCGGCCACACATCCGCGGCAACGATAGCTCGGCCACCTCACCCCGCGCCTATATAAGGCCTCCCCGATCTCGTCTCTCCTCACCACTCGTCTCCTGCACCTCCTCTAGCCCCTCCCATCCGTTTCCCCGAGCTCGAGGGCTCCTCCTTGACCCCCATGGCCGCCATGGCCGCTGCGGCACTCCTCTCAAATTCGCAGCATGTCGAGCCCCTCCCCCTCGCATTCCTCCACCAACCGCTTCCACCATCACCCCAGCGTCGCCCCAGCTCCTCAGCCTTTCCTTTGGCGCACCGGAGCATCGCGCCCATCTACTCCCAACGCCATCATCCGCCGGCTCGTAGCCACTGCCGCCTCGGTCCACCCCACCGGTCATGGGTGGCACTACCAGATGCACCTCTCTGCGCTGAGCTCGCCCGTAAGCGGAGCAGCGCGGGAGACGGCATGAGTTGTCGGCAAACCGTCGTCGGAGCTCACCCAGTCCTCTGCTCCGCGAGCACGCGAGCGCTTGAAGACGATGACCCAGCCTAGCGGGCCCCACCGCCTACGGACCCCAACAGTCAGCTACACACCCGTTGATCCGGCAAAGCTGACGTGGATAAGTCGACGCGGGATTTGCCTGTGTGCGCTTTCCCGTTCTGGAAGCGTACTCTACACTTCTTTAGGCCAAAATGTGTTTTCCATTATGGAAAACGTATTTTCTGAGAAGGCGTTTTCAGTTTTCCGGTTGAGGGCCTGTTTTGAAGATTTTCTTGCAGACAGGTCCCTGGCAGAAAAACTATCACAACTTTTTGCTCCTAACTCCAAATGAGGTGATTCCCATGCCCACTTCTTCGTCTCTCGAGCCCGTTCTGTTGGTATCATTTTCACCATGTGTTAACATTCTAGAAATGACCATTATGCCCTTGCCCTTAATCATCCCCCTCCGAGAGAGAATGTTTTCTGGCAATTCTTTCCGTGAGCTTCTCGCACTTCTTCCCGGTGATTTGCTTCTCTGCTGCCAAATTCTCCTTGAGATCCTGGCTATATTGTGTGCACCATGGCTTAGGGCCACGCTTATTTGGTGGAGGGGTCGGTGATTTGGGTGGAAGGTGTCGCGCTCGCGCCGGCGGTCGGGGCATGTGGGATGTGGAAGGAGGAGGATGGGGGTCAGGTGTGGATTACCTGCCTGGATAGACGAGGCCGAGCAACATGAAGGAGGGTCGCCGATGAGGAGGCGGCACTGCAAGCAAGGAGTGAAGGTTTCAACTTGGAAAGGAAGGCGGAAACAGGGGAAATGTTGCTTTTGGTAACGGGGAGGGGGCGGGGAGGTAGATATTTCCGCGGAAGCCGAACATTTGGAATCGCTTCAGCGAAAAAACTGGCGTGCAAAGTGTCATTAGACACGGTCCCTTATTCAGAATTGTGTATGATATGTGAACATCACAAACGATTCAGATAGCTTAACCCGTGTGTGATGAGTTTGAACGTCAAAAATTTTGGTTCGAATTTCCATGGTTACAGTGGTCATCCACGTCATTGCATAATTTGGGTACACAAAGGAGACTACAGCACACCCACACTTCTTAATAGAGCTAGTTCAACAATTAAACAGAGCTAGCTGACCTAAACATTACTCTAACAAATTAAAGACAAGCGCTCTTAATTAAACAAAACAAAGAGTACTACTATGGCTGGTGCTCGTCGATCTCCGCCGCCGCCTCCATGTCCAGCTCGTGCCCGACGGTCTCCTGGGGAAGGGGCTCCATAGCATCCATCGCACCATACTCGGCAAGCATCTCGGCATCCGCGTCCGCCATCTCTTTGGAAAAGGATGCCACGAGCTGGGCGTGGGAGGACGCGATTTGGGCTTGGACGGGCTCCGTCGTCGCAAGGTATGCGGCGGAGGAACGAACGGCTGCTGGAACGCTCTTGGCGATTGCCAGCTCTTCGGCCGTGGGTTGTCGACCGTTGTCGGAGAAGCTTCGTTTGATTTGTGCGGTCACCACCAGGAGCTGGGTGTGGGCGGCCTCAACATGGTCATGGGCAGCCTCCATCAGGGCTAAGGCCACCGCTGCAGAATGGACAACTGCTGTGCCGCTCTCGCCAGTTGCTAACCCCCGAGGCAAATGTTGCTGCCGCCACCTGAGAAGCAGCAGCATCCGTTTGGGTTGCCTTTGCCGCCCGGTCACAGATTGCAGCCGCGCTCATGCACCTTGTTAGCACGCGCATAGCGGTGCGGCAGCGCTCTCGCCGGAGTGGGCCATCGAAGTTGCCCTCACAATGCGGGTCCACGTGCCCATCTTTCACCGGCGATGATTGAACAATGAAATGATATTTGGGGAGCGAGCTAGTGTGCTTGAGATGCCGTCTATGGACTGTAGCCAACGCACCTTCTCGCGTAAGTCATAGGCGTACTATACACTGACGGTGCTCCAGGATATTTTGTGTTGCATCTCACATTGTTGGTGATAATAAACTGCGTGAGATCTACTTGATTTTTCATCTTGATTTGAATTACATAATGGGGTCACGGCGGCAATGGATGGTGTTTGAATTACTAGACCTTTTATCTGGAGTGAACATCCAACTATATGTGTGTCATAAAAGAATTGGAATTATTCAGGGTTCGTTTGAACATTTTATACATTAAATTGGTTTTCTAGCCATTTTAGGTGCACAATTCAAAACTAAACTACATGCACATGCTCCAGTGCACCAACATGGGTTGTGAAATCATATATGTGTCCATGGGTTTATGCTTATCTCCCATGCAAGAAATGGGGATGAAATTCGAACACCACGGCACCATGGCTCTCCGGCAAACATCAACGTACCTACTTTTGTAATTCTAGTAAATCCAAAATTCGTCCGAAATTCATGAAACTTGGCATGCTATCATGGAGCGGCATCAACATGTCGTGGTAAAAATTTTGTCCCATTTGGGGCAGGTTTGGGTATAAGCTTCTCACAACAAGTGTGATGGTTTCAGTAGGGAACGTTTCACCTTTCTGGACAAAACGATATTCGTTGCCTCTTCTCGATTTCAAATTTTTTTTCCTAGTGTCAACATAGAGCAACAGGAGTGTTGTGTCAATTTTTGGGATTTTTCGGAGTTCGCTTGGACATTTTTATACATTAACTGAGTTTTCTGTGCATTATTCAAATTTGAACTACAGGCACATGCTCTAATGCATATAAATTAGTTGAAAATTCAAATATGTGTCCTTGGTTGCCTACTTAGGTTCCATGAAAGAAATGGGAATGAATGTCAAACACCCTGCCACCGTTACTCGGCCACAAACATTGAGATACCTGGTTTTTAAATTCTAGTAAATCCAAAACTCATCTGAAATTCATGAAACTTGGCATGCTATCATGGAGCGGCATCAACATGCCGTGGTAAATTTTTTGTACCATTTGGGGCAGGTTTGGGTATATGCTTCTCACAAACCAGAGCTTCTCACAACAAGCATGGTGGTTTCGGTAGGGAACGTCCCACCTCTGGGGACGAAACGATATACATTGCCTCTTATTGCTTCCAAAAAATTTCTCGTATCAACATAGAACAAAAGGAGTGTTGTGTCAATTTTTGTGATTTTTTGGGGTTCATTTGGACATTTTTCTGCATTAACTGAGTTTTCAATGCATTTATGTGCATAATTAAAATTTGAACTACATGCACATGCTCTAGTGTATATAAATTGGTTGAAAAATCAAATATGTGTCCTTGGGTGCATGCTTAGGTCCCATGCAAGAAATGGGAATGAATTTCAAACACCAGCGCACCATTGATTGCCGGCAAACATTGAGATGCCTGGTTTTTAAATTCTAGTAAATCCAAAACTCGTCTGAAATTCATGAAACTTGGCATGCTATCATGGAGCGGCATCAACATGTCGTGGTAAATTTTTTGTCCCATTTGGGGCAGGTTTGGGTATATGCTTCTCACAAACCAGAGCTTATCACAACAAGCATGATGGTTTCGGTAGGGAACGTCCCACCTTTGAGAACGAAATGATATCCATTGCCTCTTATTGCTTTCAAATTTTTTCTCGTATCAACATAGAACAATAGGAGTGTTGTGTCAAATTTTTGTGATTTTTTGGGGTTCATTTGGACATTTTTATGCATTAACTGAGTTTTCAATGCATTTATGTGCATAATTCAAATTTGAACTACATGCACATGCTCGAGTGCATATAAATTGGTTGAAAAATCAAATTTGTGTCCTTGGGTGCATGCTTAGGTCCCATGCAAGAAATGGGAATGAATTTCAAACACCAGGGCACCGTTGATTGCCGGTAAAATGTTGAGATACTTTATTTTTAAATTCTAATAAATCCAAAACTCGTCTGAAATTCATGAAACTTGGCATGCTATTATGCAATGGCACCCGGCATGCTGTGGTATTTTTCGTGTCCATTTTCAGAGAAGGCGCACTAGAATAATGACAGCCAACAAATGCATTTTGAAAAAATAGCTGCCACTTTAATATCTCAAATGTTTGTATAATTCAAACCGTGTGCGTTCTACTAACCATCCACGTGACGCCACGTGTCTTGGTTTTAATGGTTGTAGGAGGTGCTGTGCGGACAGCTGCTTGACCTTGACTGAACGGGAGGCATGCGAGCGCAGTCCGGTGCGCAGGCTGACCGAGAGGCATGCAAGCTGTCCTCGAATGCGCAGGCTCACCGGGAAGTGTGCGAGTTGTACGCTGCGCAGGCTCACTAGGAAGTGAGCCCTTTGACTTCCATGTCCGCCCGCCTTCCTCCCCATGCGCGCGCCTCCCTCAGCGGCATGGGCCGCCGCCGTCAAACGCTACCTCTCAGCGCCGCCAGCTACCATCCTCCTGCCCCCCGTCCGTCGACTGCGGGACGACATGATGCAAAGTGAGAGCAGGATTTGTGCATCTCTTCAACGCAAACGGTTCTTTTGGATGACCCATATGCAACCACTTACAAACAATTTGGTGCGATTTGCATCTGTCATATTAGGTATGTTACCATTTGTCAAACTGGAAAGATTGACATTTGTTGATATAGTAACATTGCCATTTGTCAACCTTGTAACACTGCGATTTGTCAAAATATGAAGCTAAAAATCACTAGCAGTATCTAATTTTTGCAACTAAAATTCAGTAATTAGGCATAGATTTCATTCATAGATTAAGCAGTCATTCTTAATTTATACAAGCAGTTCAACTCGACAGCTGAACCGACCAAACTTTTCCCCAATTGTTGCCAACCACGTACTGAAATAGCTAGTTCAACTATATATCCTAGCTAATTTTAAGTACGTTGTACAGTTCCACCACATCTATAGTCAGATGAACTGAAGAAAATAGCCCCTAAATACTACTCCCTCCATTCCTAAATATAGGGTGTATAGTTTTTGGCACGGAAATTAAAGAACGCACATGGAGGAAAAAAATTACAAGTTTTGGGCGAGATTACACCTGACTAATTGACATGAGAAAATAGAGGAGCTTGCCTCATATAAGGAAATGTAATCAAATACCTAAAATAATTATCCAAATGAGTGGTGCAACGCAATACACCTTATATTTCGGATTTTCCCCAAAAATCTATACACCTTATATCAAGGAATGGAGGGAGTACTACTACTACTGTGGAGGGGCTTTGTACTACTTCCAGCTGCCTCTCCTCTGCCGAGCACGCTCAGTAAGAGGCGGCGGAGGAGGAGCCTACCAATGAGCTGGGAAACCGCAATACGGTGCATACCGTTGTTGCAGCTTCAGCGACGCTCACCTCAAACGCCCTCTACCGCTCCAGACGACCCCTCTTGAAGCGGTGGTTCTCCTCGTAGATCTCCTGATTCCTCGCCTCTGAGGCGGCATGTGTCGCGGCCACGGTGGCGGTAAGGCTCTTTGCGCGCTTGACGAGGCGCTCCGCCTCCTCCCACGGGAACTCGGTGTAGCGCGCAAGGTCGCTGACGCACGTGTAGGTATCCACCTCCGCCTTCTGCCTTCAGGCGGCGGTGGCGGAGCGGGTGATGACCCTGACGGTGGACAGTGGGCTGGCAGCCACGGCGGCTGATGACGGGGTGGCGGGCACGACCACCACCTCCCGCCTTCGGGCCGCGGTGGCAGAGCAGGTGATGGCCACGGTGGCCGGCAGTAGGGTGGTGGCCACGACGGACACCTCCCGCCTTCGGGCCGTGGCGGCGGAGCTGGCGATGGCCCTAGCTTTCGACGGTGGTGTGGAGGCAATGGTGGCCGGCAACAGCTGCTGACGGGCAGCGGCGGTGGAGCGTGTGGTGGGTGTTCCGCGCACACCCAACAGGGACGCCACGCGCACTACACTACGCCAGGGACTGCACCGCCGCCGCGGTGTAGCCTCCCAGCTGGAGCTGTCCTCTGATGACGGCAGAGTGCCTGAGCGACGACGACGGACCGGTGCCATTGGCGATTGTGGCATAAGCAGACAAGATAAGCTACAGGGAGGGAGGGGAAATGCAACGCAGGACTCGCCGGCCGTGAGGGTTTTTATAGCAGGCCGGTAAGCATTGGGATTTTGGGGGATTTCACCGAGTCGGGCAGGAAGCTTGCGTGGGAACCTGCGAGGTTGCGCGGGAACGGGCTCACCGACAATTCATTGGCACCACCGTTTGGCCAAAAGAACGCCCCCGCGCGCTTCGTAAGCTTGCGTTGTAAGCCGTCTGCGGCAGTGGGATGACAAGACATGCGAGAGGAGGATGAAAGGCCAGGTACACATACGGTTAATAAAAAACGTTTGCAATTTAATTACCTACTATACACCCGTCCTAGTTTATAAGTATGATTTAACTAATAAAATATGAATGCATGTCACCAAAGATTATATAGTTGGATTCGTATTTCAACATAGTTTCCAATTACATAATTTTTATAACATGCATTAACATTTTTTGGTTAAATTTGAGGGCAAAGTATGGCACAGAATATAAAGGAGACTATAGACTAGACGGAGGTGGTAGCACACGGCCGCTCTCTATGTAGCGATGCAACTGTCGGCCGGCTTGTAGGCGACCATTTCCTGCGTGTTCAACTGCTCTATGTGTGTGGTTGCTTGCGGCTCAGGCGGCCGCGGCGCGCTCTGCTCGCGTCCCGCCACGCGTGCTCTGCTCTCGCATCCCTTTGGGTGATCTGCCCTCGCCCCTCCATGCGCGCTGCCAGTCTTTGTGCCGGCACACAATCACGCACGTTCGTGTGCATGCGGTTGCGCCGGGCGCGGCGCAACGATGCAGTTACCCGCTGCAAAACCTGCCATGCGGACGCGCCGAGAATCCACGCCGCCCGACCCCCTTTTATTCCTGCGGCCATTTACCTTCATCTCTCGCCTTACACAACACAATAATCACACCCACAAGGACACATACAGAGAGGACATCCAGCGGTTCCAATGGGGCTCCCCGTGGCTCCAATGGCGCTCCCAGCGGCCGACGACGACAACGGTGGGAAGTTCACCATGCAACACGTCGTGGACACCCACGTGAGGGGGAAGGCTCTCTCGGTAGTGTACACGAATGATCCGGTCTCGGTGGAGAGCTCCATCCAAACTATGGAGCAGTTCCTTGCCGAGGACAAGTACCAAGTGGTCGGCTTCGACCTCGAGTACACCATGGGTCGTGTCGGGCACGATCAGAAGGTTGTCGTCGCCCAGTTGTGCATGAGACATGACGTCCTCGTCTACCACTACCACTTGGCCACAACGCCTTGCGAGCGTTTCTCCAAGTTTATCAATAGCTCCATCTATAGTTTCGTTGCGGTGGACACCACTAACGATCTAAAAGCGCTCAAGGTTCCGGGCTTGAAATGCCCGAATCTTGTCAACATCCAGAGCAAATACAAGGTCTGGGGCAGCGACAAAAACAAACTGAACTCCCTGGTTGACCTCGCCTCGGCCATCATTGACCCCTACTACATGAAGGTGAAGAATGAGAGCAATAAGGACAAGAACGCCTGGCACGGTGTGTGGCATGAGAGACTGGATGAAAAACATGTCCAGTACGCGACCATGGACGCGTACACAAGCTATGAGATGTACATGCGGATCATTGACATGAGGAACTGTCTTCTTCCTGACCCAGACGAGGGACCGAGCCACATAGCAGTGGCGGGAGCATTACAAGAAGTAGATGACTAGACGGTCGTTTCTCCTACTTTAGAATGCATGCAATTGTTTATTGAGGTGTGTGCAAATGATCTGTATAGTCACTTATGTAATTGGATGTTTATTTCAGTTATATATCTACATGTTATTCTACTGTAGACAGAGCAAATCACATGGCTTATTAGCAGCAATCGTCTGTGTTACTATTGGTTGTCGCACACATTTATGATTACGAACATGTTTACCGCGTATCACACACATCTTGTTCAGTTGAACCATTTCCATGGTGTTGCCTAATCACACACAGTTCATCCTAGTGAACCGTATGCTATATATCACACACGCCTTCATTTGCCTGCCCGTTTATTTTGTTCCTCCTCATCCCAAACAGTTAATTGAACTGAACCGTATGCCCTTCATCGCACACGCAACTAAAATCTGAACCGTGTTTGATGCATCCTTCATCGCAAACATTTTGCACCTTTTTGACGGTTTTTTACATCACCGTTTACGATTATGGCATCGCACACAGTTTCGTCGAAGGGTCTCTGATCATAGTGTCGCGTTTGCACCATCCTGCAATAGTGGACATTGGAGATGATGCTTGCATGTGGATCATAGTTGGATAGCTAGTTCTTGATATTTGAGTAGCAGTATTATCGTTCTTGGATTCATCATGATAAAAGTGTTATGCTATCTCGGAGTATTTTGATATGTCGATAGTATGCTTTGGATTATTTGTTGGATATTGCTATGACTTGGATTACAGGTTGGTAGATGATAGCGGAGTATCAGTTATCACTGTTATATGTTGGGGATAAATTCCGTCATTAAGTTGGTCGGGTGCCACCGAACCAGGCTTTTTTCAGTGCAACCACATTTGCCTTTTATGGGAAGGCCCTAATATGGTCTATTGTCATGCCTCTCGCCGGTGCCTCCAACGAGGGAAGGTTATGGGCGTGCGTTACCCTGGCCCGGTAAGCAGACATAACCTTGTGTGCCCATAGTTGGTATCGAGATCTCATGTCCCCATTTGGGACCGTGTGTGTTTTGCCACGACGGTGGCCGTTGATGTCTTTGGTAGGCACGGGGCCACCCAGGACTAAACCCTAAAGGGGTATTGGTCGGACTGGCCAGGAGAGTGTCATGGCAGTAGGTCGGTTTTGTCGGAACGTCGTTGGTCCACCCGAATGGGAATGCGAGGCCATGGGTTCTGTGGTGTGGGTAAAGTGCGCTACCTCTGCAGAGTGTGTGTGTTTAATCTATCGATAGTCGCATCCTTGGTCATGGTCATAAGTCCATACTAGGTCACACCGTTCGATCAACACTCACATGACGGAATGAATTATAGGTGATTTATATGTTGATGTTTTATGAGTAGTAACAGTTTGGCAGGATGCAGATGATGATGTTGGGATGATATTGAGGATGATCATCCAGTTTTTGATGTGGTCACGAGGTGATCATGTGGATGTTTTGATCATGAGTTGATCAGGTGGACCACGAGGTGATCGAGATCGTATATTGCTTGGCTGGTTGGCCAAGCGTGAGATGGTTCATTGAGATATGAGATGTTGGTTTATCAGTATGGTAGTAGTTTCATATCATGCTTGGTAGTTGCTTTCGTATCATGGTAGTTGTGCTATGTTGTTGTCTTGCCTTGATGCTTTTGGTTGTTGTGAGCTTGCAAGTACATTCAATGTACTGAACTGGCATGTCATGCCAGATTGCAGGTGATGCCATGATTGCTTGATTGCTTGTCGAGGTTTTCGTGTGTGCGAGCTAGATCGTGTCCTAGCCAGAGTCCCTGCAGCGTGGAGTTCACTGCCTTCGTCGTTGTTCCACTGCTAGAAGTATTCTGCTGCTACGAGTTGTTCTACTACTGGCATAGAGCAAGTGTAGTATCACAGGCATAGTGTCGCCGTGCTGATGTGATCCTTTGTAACATCAGACACTTGTATTCATAATTCCTTGGTAATAAGAGCTGATTTGTTCTATGTCAAGTAGTGTCGTATTCCAGTAGACTTCATCTCGATCTCTGGGCTGGAATACGGGGCGTTCCGGTTTCTCTGAGCCGGGGTGCCACAACGCTTGGTATCAGAGTGGGTCTGGCCATAGGACGCCCTAGTCGGCGCGAGCAGTAGAAACCGGTGGTATAGAGTCTGGCTTGCTTGTTGCATTTGGTTGCTGCATTTGTTTGTTGCATAGCATGCATATAGTCTTATTATTTGTTACTAACAGTTTATTTAGTGAGTGTAGATGGCATCGGTCCGGATCCACTAGAACTCAGCTCCTGCATTTCCTCTAGATTTCTTTTCTTTCCTGTTCTTCAGTGATTGGTGTCATTTTTGTCCCAGCGGAGTGATGCCAAGTGATCCCGACACTGTTTGCGGAAATGATGCTCAGGTGGCGCGCCAATTTCTTTATTTCAGCCCCACCTCTTGTTTCGGTGATAGACATGCTTTTATCCCAGATCGTCCTTTTCTCTTGTCGTGTTGGCAACCCTTAATGGTCTTAGTCATCAAGAAAGGGCAATTCCAACAGACTCAGTTTCCCTGCTATCCTTATTTCTTGGACGAGTACAGATATTTTCCATCCGCTTGATAATAATGTGGTAGCGACATTCGTGTCCTGCTACATGGTTACCAAGTACGTCCTTGCCTCCGAGCTAGTCCAGGATTGCTTCCTGGCTAAGCCAGCACTTGGTGTAGCGATGTTTACACCAATTCTTCCACACCTTGATTCGTCCTCGTGCACACCGTCACAGCATGCTAGATCGTAGTACCGGAGTTCCCGCGAGATTTGTGTGCTTAAGTAGGCATGCATATTGTGTGACTAGCAGTAATATGTGACATTGTCTGTGTGTGAACTGATTGTTGTGTGCTTTTGTTTAGTTGAGTTTTCTTTTGCTTCTTTCTTTTGGGCCCTCGGTGTTACCTTATTTCTCCTTAAGGAAGTTGCTCATCCTCCGACACCGGACTCGAAGAAGCAATAAGGATTACATATATTTGGAAGAAGCTCAGCTAAGCATTATGGCCTTCTCAGTCAATGGCATTATATAATGAATATCTACTCAGAAAACCAATGGTGTCTTGGATTGATTATTAGCCTCAAGTCTGGCTTGGTACGAAATCCTCGCAGCAATAATGATCCAACCAGCAGGAAGACAAGTCAGGTACAAGAGCAACGGTATATTGACAGACAAAGGTATGGATCATATACAAGTTTTGGCTCAGTAAGGAATGATGCTTGAAATATGTTCAACTCTGAAAGAAAGTTAGAATGTGCTATAATCAAGGAAGGCAGTAAAACAAATTTTCTCATGCAAGTAATCAACCACAGAATATTATGGATATGATTATGGTGTTCAGTCTGCATATCATAGTGTGAAGCTTTGGATATAAGAAACTCAGTCTTATCCCACATGTTGTCGGAAGAAATTTATGATGCAAGGCTCCTCAATTTTGTCAGTACGATATATGGCCAGAATCCGGTCCAAGATACCTAGCCCTCCACAGCAAGATACCCCAGTGAAAGTGATGTAGGGTGGAACCCTATGTGGATGATCTTTCACGTTTGGAGTGGATCCTACGGGGAAACACGAAGAACACGCGGAAGAACACGAGGAAATCACGGGGAGGAATGAGGGAAAACACTCAACCAACAAGGAATCGGTCACACAAGTGCTAGATCAAAGAACACAAAGAGATACACGAGATCCAAATTCAACAAAGGTAAGGATACAAAGGAACCGTTCTTCTACGTGAGGACGCCTTGAAATCCACGAGGGGATCTTCCCACGAGGGGTCTTGAATCTGATAGGATCTTCTCCGAGGAGGCCGCGGTCTCTCACGAGGAGGAGATCCGGTGGATGAGCGAAGCTCTATCTCTAACTTGAGCTAAATCAACGCTAAATCTAATTAGGAGGAGGTGGAGGAGTATATATAGTCTAGGGCCACGAAGGGGTAAGTGAAGGGGGTACATGGGCTGCGGCCCAACACATGGCAGCGCATAGGCGTCGGACGTCCGACAGGTTCCAGATGTCCGGAGGCTCGCGAGGGTCCGGTCGTCCGGTGCATGTCGGACGTCCGGCGTTTTGGCTCTAGACAGGTGGTGTCGGACGTCCGGTCGGCGTCGGTCGTCCGGGCGCTGGAGAGAGGTCGAACGTCCGGTGGCTCCGGTCGTCCGTGGATTCGGCTCGGGTCCTCAGGGTCCGGACATCCGGGCTAGGCCGGTCGTCCCGTGGTTGTAGCTTCGCGCAGCTTCTTCTCTGGGTCCTTGTACTTGGCGTCCTCGCTAGCTCTTCCGTTGGATGTGGTGGCTTCGTGGCTTTCCTCCAAGTACCTGATCATGCATAGAACACACGTTGGAGGTAGTAGCCATATCTCACATGTAGAAAGTGATGGTTCGGAGAGGAGCGAGTTCACCTTGTGTCCAATGGCGTATGTGCGAGGTCTCGTCATATGTCCACTTGGGGTTTGGAGAGTAGTCGGAGTGTACATGGGGATGAACGTGGGATGCTCCGCATCATCTCCCCTCCCTTGGGAAAGATCCGACCTCGGATCGTGATCCTCGTCACCATGGAAACGGATGTCGTAGACGGACTTGTAGTTGGACGAAGTTGAAGACATGGCGCCATCCGAGTAGTCCAAGGTGTCGCCGGAATGAGAGACATGCAAAAAGAGCAAACACAAGCAACACTCAGAAATACAAAGGTTAGCGCACACAAAGTGTCCATCATGTAAGAATGAGTCCGTGCGGCAAGAATGGTCGTGACAAAACATATGAAGCTTATCAAGATGATCTAGAATGAGATGCAAAGCATTCATGGGAGGAAATGCAATCATTGTACACACAAATGTGTTGTAAATATGATCAATGCAACCACGGTGCAAAATGATGTCATAGTGAGACGGTTTGTCAATAGCATGAATATGGCAATGGATGCTCAATATGATTATGTTATCATGCAATAGATGATAGGCAATATGATCATGATGTATGAATATGCCATCAAGAAAGATCACAACAAATTTGCTAAGAAAATGCACAAGCTCATATATCATGGATGACATGGGAATAGATGCAATAAGACAATCATAATGTGTGTCAATCCATGCATAGGGTGCAAATTTGTCATGGGTGGTGTTATACCATAGCTCGATGTCGTGGCACTCCTCAACTTGAAGGTCCATAGGGTCCATCTTCAAAGTCGGTCCTCCATCCAATATATATATCATGTAGACAATAAGAAGGAAATAACAATGAAAGAATGACCCGTCCAATATGTGTATTTGAGGATGGCTCAAATGGAAGGAGGTCACCTTTAGGAGGTTCTCAAGGATGATGGAGTTGCGCATCTTGTATGTCTTCACATAACCAAGTTGTCTTGTGATGTTACCGCCTTGTGAATCCTTCAAAATGAAAGAACATGACAAACACTCGGAAAAACAAATGAGGTTAGCGGAAGTGCAAAACCTATCATTCATGTGGTAAGCTATCCAACAAGTGTATGCATCATGCTCATCATAAGAATGGACAAGGGAGCATTTCATAGTATGAAGGCTTATGATGTAAGGACAACCAAATACAAGAGGCTCAATCAAACAATCATGCATCACAAGTAAAGTGTCCAAGTCTCCAAGATCAATAAGCATAGCAAGTTGGCACTCAATACAAGGTGATATGAGAGATGCAACTAATGGAGACAAGAGGCAATGATCATGACAAATCAAGTGAGAGGCATCAACATCTATGTCATCAACCCAAGAAAGCAAGTAATAGTGGAACATGGGTGATGCAACATAGCAAGCAATCATAGCGATCAAGTCAAACATGCTAGTAGTGCGAAGATGCAACATACTAGAAGGAATCATGGCAAGCATGTCATGTGTGCAAATCGTGGGCATGAATAATTCACATGTCATAGCACAAGCATGAAAGCAAGATGTGAGGAACATAGCATGAATGAATTGGTGAGAAGCCATATGTAAATAGCAATGGGTCATCATGACTCTCCCAACACAACAAACATCGATAGCATGGGGCACATGATAAACATGGCAATAGCAACAAGGATCTCCACCAAGCATGCAAATACACATAGGGTCAATCATGGGCAGATGCAAGCAAGGGTCACAATTGCATGGCAAAGGCATAGAAGCAAGTATAACATGCAAAGTGAACACAAAAGTATGGGCATAAGGTGACAAGTGGTAAATAGCCCATAGCCGTGTGAGAGCCAAGTAGAATAGAAGCGTGTAGCCGTTGCGCGAGTAGAACGGTGGAAAGGATAGTCCACGGGATCCCAAGTCGTCGTTGCTCTCAAGAGCTCATTTCGTCAACTCATGGGATTGTGAGGTTGACGAGTGTTCATAAGTACCTACACAAAACAAAGACAAAGAGAAAATTGTGTGTGCATGGTATATGTACACATCATCCATCATGATGCGCACATGCATGTGTCGGTTAGCACAAAACATCCAATGCTCAAATAAATGAGATGCGTGATATAGAAACATGTCATCCATCATGAGAGGTTTGTTATTATGTATGGCATAATGGAGACTCAAAGGATGTAATGCATCATGAGAAATATCTAGAGCATTGTTATTCATGGAATGCCTATGATGCACGCAATTATGGGAATCATGCAAAGTATGGAATGCATCAAAATCTCCTAATATGTATGAGGAAACTATGGGGGTCTCCTCATGAGCATTAGTAGGAACATCACATGGAGAATATTGACAACATCCAAAACAATGCATATTTGGAACAATGTGATCATGGCATGACATAGTAGATGAATTGCGCAAATCATGTAAAGGAAGCATGGCAATATCATCACAAGAGAAGCAAAAGCCATTGACCATCATCTCGTCATCTATGCCATAAGTGCAAATGGGATTGATTTTAATGGGGTATGCATAGTTACTATGTTGAGATTGTAATGAGGCAATATGGGAGATCTCACTCATAGCATATGACAAGTTCAATGGATTTTCAAACATGAAGTGACCAATAGAATTTTCACATGATATCCTATGAAGCATAGCATCACAACTAGGCAACTCAACATGCTCATCATCATATTCATCATAAATTGGTAAGTCAAGGCATGAAGAAGTCTCACTAGCATGAAGCATGGCAATAGGTGGGTCAACATCATGGAAGCAATCTTTGTCAAGAGAGTCCACTAGTGGGACAAGAGAAGCACCATCACCTATGTTACCTTTGGAGCGTCGCTCATGTGTTGTAGGTGAGGTGTTGAAGATCAAGTCATGGTCATCGTCATCTTGATGGAACCATGTGGGGGTGTATCATCGTCCACCATGGCCATCGTCGTCTCCAATGGAGGAATAGACTCGTCAAGGATAGGTGTGTCGTCATGTAGGAGACCTGGCACCAAAGAAGAAAACACACTAGGAGTAGAGGGTAAGTCGTTAGAAATCATAGTGGCCTCACATGCCGTGTCAACTACCTCACTCTCTAAGTGTTGTGGCTCACTCACTCCCTCAAGGATGCTCTCACTCAAATGGTTGGTGGAGTCACTCAAATGGCGCTCAACCTCCCATAGGATGTGTGGCATGCTCTCATATGTGGGGCTAGTGGTGGTCACACTCATCCTCTCATAGGAAATGCTCTCAATGTCACGTATGGTGGAGTCACTCATGTCACTCATATGGTTGTGGCTCTCCTCACATGGCACTTGGGGCATCTCAACATATGTGGGTGTCGGAGAGATGTTGGTGCAAATGTCTCCATGTGCGGTCGCGTAGCTTGACTCGGAGGAGGAGTCCAATGTGGGCGTCGTCTTCATGTTGTTAAAGAGGTTCGCGTTCGTCGCCGTGGTCGAAGGGGATGGCCCTTGCTCGACCGTCTTGTCACCGTCTTGGTGTTGGAGGCCCATATGATGTGGCACCTCGTAGCTCGTCTCCATGACCGAAGGGAATTTCCCATGCTCGGCCATCTTCCTTGAGGGGCTTCCGAAGATGGAAGTGTCGCCCTCTCTCGTAGGTGGTCGCCTTGGACTTGATGAAGTCGTTGTAGGCGTACTTGTGGGAAGTAGGTGAAGATGCCATACGTACAAAGGAGAAGATGCCTTGAGAATACTTGGCGAAGATGCCGAAGTGGTTGATGTAGCCGTAGCATCGTCTTGGTGGTGGTCGTCTCGCGGTCTTCTTTTATGCTCATGAAGCTTCGACTTGGCGTGTTGGGACTTGTGCATTTGCGCTTGTGGAGCATCTTCATGATGATGGTGTCGTTGTCGCGCTTGAGCTCGAAGGCGTTCGTCGTCGTCATGCACATGATGCTTGGAGGTGACTTGCCCTTCATGATGATGTGGATCACGAACGTGATGGTGGTCGCCATGTAGATGTTGACTTGGACGACTTGCGCTTGCATCTTGTTTGTGCTCCGAAGATGATCGACTTGGTCGCCGCCGCCTTGAAGATGACGAAGGGGAAGTAGACTTGATCAAGGCTCTAATCTCCTCCATCCTTGCATCTTGCTCCTCTTTATGTACGGCAAGCTTCTTGTCAAAGTAGTCCCTTCTCCTTGCTTCGGAGTGATGAATGTCGATGGAGATGTTCTCGATGCACTCTCGCAATCTTGATTGTGCGCCTTGCACTTGTCATTGTAGATCGAAGATAGACGCTTTGGAGATGTAGTTGTTCACGCCGTCGTTGTTGTCGTAGACCGGAGAGGAAATGCCTTGCCTATCCATCACAAAACTCGAGCAAATATGAGTGGGAGAAAGAGAAGAACTTATACCAATGTACCTTGACCGAAGTTGACAATGAATCAAGTTCACTCAAATGCGGACAATGAAATAGCACTATTGGTACCAATCCTTGTCGGTTCTCACACCTACACAAGTAAAGCTTATAGTGGAGCTCGGTGAGGATAGTGGCACAAAAATTTAATGCAAAATGTTAGCAAGAGTCAATAATGTTGAAAGAGATTCACAAATTCGCAAGTGAAACAAATGGACCAATAGCAATATGTGGCACACGGAAACACACACATGGATAGATAAATGGGGTCGTGCAACCAAGGAATGAGCACAAAATGTGGAATCCACGGAAAACGCTCGTGTTGCACAACTCAAGAGAGACGCTAGCACGATTGCTCAATAGGCGGATACGACACTTGTGCACAACCTATAAGATGCAAAATGGATAAACTTCTATCACAAGTATGCTATGTATGTATGGTTCCCGGTGTTTCTCGCACAATTATCCAAGATGATAAAATATGATACCATATGATATATTTTGATGCTATGGCTATTGCTTACAAGCTCTTTGCTCTCTTCTCTTTTGCTTAAAAGCTTTATTTTATTTTATTTTCTATGGCCACTTTTGCACAATGCACAAACCAAGATAGCAATTGTGTATATGCGGGAACAAACTTGAGACACAATGGATGATATGATACCAAGATGATATTGTATGGTATGTAATGGAAGGTATGGATCACTAATGTGCACAAGTAATGTTGCCGGCAATGCTCAAATGGCTAGTCTCGATAGGCAAGTAACGCAAAATGGGCTAGGGGTTAACAATGCAATTGCAAGGGTAATATACAATGGTGTCGTCGAGGTTACCGTCCTTTGCGATGATGAGTGGTGGTGTTCTTGATGTAGATACCAAGATGATGGAGACTCGTCCCTAAGTAGCCGAAACACCTTAGGAAACGGAAAAACCGCGAACTCAAAATCTCAAATGACAAATGTCAAATGGTGGTAGCGGAGAGCGGAGGTGGTTTGCACTTGGCAATGTGGGGTGGAATGATGGGCTATACACGTGTCGGAGTTGAAGTTGTCGTCCCTAAGTAGCCGAAACACCTTAGGAGACACAAGCCACGACTCAGACAAGCTCAAACAACTATTGTGTTAAGTTGGAGGTGGCGAAATGTATGGTGGGCACGCCTATGCGGAAGTGGTGGTGGTGATTGATGAAGAAGCAATTGTCCCTAAGTAGCCGAAACACCTTAGGAGACTCGAATCGCTACTCAAGCAACCACTAATGCTATGGCAAGCAAAATGGGTTAGGTTACGGAAGTCGGTGGTGGCTATGCGGATGATGTGGTGGAAGCCCTAGGCAAAGATGCCAAAATTCCAAAAAGTTTATGGAGTCAAATGATGTTGGAGGTATTTTTGTGGGAAGGGGGATGTCAAGAGCTTCAAAACGAGCTAAAGAACGTCAAAATCGGAGTTCGGGTGAATTAGTTATGGCCAAAACAAAAATCAGCCGAAGTGGGAATCTACAGGTTACGGACGTCCGTAAATGGACGGATGTCCGGGGCGTCGGACGTCTGAAAGGGTCGGAAATCCGCAATTTCAGCTCGGGTTAGGGGTTCCGGTCGTCCGGAAAAGGTCGGACGTCCGGTGCTTCGTGGGGGTCCGGACATCCGTAAAAGTCCGGTCGTCCGGTGGGTCGGGGTCGACGCGAAATGTGAGTTTGGGGACGCGATTTTGGGCGGAAAATGGAGATTTCGGGGTCAAAATTCGCGGAATTTTGTGGATGAAAGATGTGGAAACTTGGGGAGATGCTAGATCCACTTGAAACCAAGCAAATCCACGGATCAAAATCAACAAAACATCATCAAAACCAACAAATCACAAAAAAAATTGGGGCTATTTTTGGTGGGGATTTTTGGATTTAGGCAAGAACACACAAAATCAAGCTAGAAAAAGAGGGATAGGGGCTCCAAAAACATGATCAACGTGGCTCATGATACCAAGATGATGTAGGGTGGAACCCTATGTGGATGATCTTTCACGTTTGGAGTGGATCCTACGGGGAAACACGAAGAACGCGCGGAAGAACACGAGGAAATCACGGGGAGGAACGAGGGAAAACACTCAACCAACAAGGAATCGGTCACGCAAGTGCTAGATCAAAGAACACAAAGAGATACATGAGATCCAAATTCAACAAAGGTAAGGACACAAAGGAACCGTTCTTCTCCGTGAGGAGGCCTTGAAATCCACGAGGGGATCTTCCCACGAGGGGGTCTTGAATCCGATAGGATCTTCTCCGAGGAGGCCGCGGTCTCTCACGAGGAGGAGATCCGGTGGATGATCGAAGCTCTATCTCTAACTTGAGCTAAATCAACGCTAAATCTAATTAGGAGGAGGTGGAGGAGTATATATAGTCTAGGGCCACGAAGGGGTAAGTGAAGGGGGTACATGGGCTGCGGCCCAACACATGGCAGCGCACAGGCGTCGGACATCCGACAGGTTCCGGACGTCCGGAGGCTCGTGAGGGTCCGGTCGTCCGGTGCATGTCGGACGTCCGGCGTTTTGGCTCTGGACAGGTGGTGTCGGACGTCCGGTCGGCGTCGGTCGTCCGGGTGCTGGAGAGAGGTCGGACGTCCGGTGGCTCCGGTCGTCCGTGGATTCGGCTCGGGTCCTCAGGGTCCGGACGTTCGGGCTGGGCCGGTCGTCCGGTGGCTGTAGCTTCGCGCATCTTCTTCTCTGGGTCCTTGTACTTGGCGTCCTCGCTAGCTCTTCCGTTGGATGTGGTGGCTTCGTGGCTTTCCTCCAAGTACCTGATCATGCATAGAACACACGTTGGAGGTAGTAGCCATATCTCACATGTAGAAAGTGATGGTTCGGAGAGGAGCGAGTTCACCTTGTGTCCAATGGCGTATGTTCGAGGTCTCGTCATATGTCCACTTGGGGTTTGGAGAGTAGTCGGAGTGTACATGGGGATGAACGTGGGATGCTCCGCATCAGAAAGCTTCTGACATAAGGAACTGAATCTTCCTCAACAAGTAACCCGAGGAGAAGCATCACAAGTATGGAACCTAGGCTTATCCAGCACAATACTCAGGTCAAGCTACATGTGCAAGTTATCGAGTCCTCTTCTGCACCCTACCCAGACAAAAGCTTCTAGCAGAAGCTAACAAGTCTTCCTCAGTGCGACGCCCGGATATTTAAGCTACAGTGAACCTCTGCTAATGATGCCACATCACCCCGATCACTGTTACTAATCTCGCGTTAGTTCGAAACCGGTTTGGATTCAAATAAAAAAAATCAAGCAAAAACAAATGTCTTCAAATATTAAAAACTAAAATGTGCTAAATGTGACAAATAAATCCTAAGTATTAATGGTGGAGAAACCAACATTTTAGAAGTATTTGAATACCCTAAAATAATTAAAATAGTGACCAAAACAGGCCCATTAATCCATTTTCATTTATGCAAAATCCAAATGAATTCAAATGCTCACCAAACCTTTTTATGGCAATACTAAATAATGCCTAGTATTTGATCTGGCAAGTTTCTTATTTTACAAAATGCATTGGTGGCTCTACTTAATGCAAAGCAGTGTAGAAAACTAAACAGAGAAATAAAAAAATAAAAGAGAAGAAGAGTTAAAGCCTAACACTGTTCACCTAAAAGCCTAGTACTACAGAAGGCCCAGCCCACCAGTGGGCTTTTCTCCTACCACTTGAACAGAACAGGGAGGCCATGGCGCTGGCAATGCTCGCACGCCGTCCACGCCTGGATGTCGCGCTGTCGGCCATCCCGCGGCTCCCTGGGTGGATAAGGCTACATCTCGACATCCCCGACGGAACCCTAGCTCTAGTTCTTCCCCACTCTCCCCTCTCGCGCCGTTTCCCTCGATCCCGAGCACACCCGCAACACCGTCGCCATGGCCATCATCGATCCCGCGGCCACCGAACTCCTCAGCGCCTAGGAGCGTGTCCTGCTGCTTCTTCTACGACACCTACTTCGCCTACGAGGAGCAGAGCGACTGGATTTGCCCGAGTGCAGGCAAATCGGCCATCTTCTTCCTCGTTCGTCGCTGCTGTTCTTCATCGGTCCGTCGCATCTGCAGCTCCTAAGCCATCAACGGGCCTCCGTGTGCCTCCGTGGTGAGTTCCTCGTCACTTCCACTCTTGCCACGCATCGATTCTATGCCTTGTGTTGCTACTGCCATGGTCGCCGAAGATCAGTGTCGCCGTCGTGTTAACCGTCGTTGCTATTGTGCTCCTTTGGCCAAACCAAGCGCGCCACCCCACTCGTGGTCTCACATAGAAGTTGCTAGTGCCCTTGGTGCATCAGCTGCGTGCCCGTGGCTTTGATCTACATCGAGCCCAAGCCCCTGCGTGCATTGCTCGCGCCTCCGCGTTTGCCCGCTTGTGCGTGGCCTCGCCTCTCCGCCCGCGCCTGCCAAAACTGTTGCTCCTACTTCTGTTAAACTACTGTTGCCGCTGGACTCTGCTCCCTCGCCCCGTGCAAGCCCCATCGCGGCCAGGCTGCGCCCTCCCGCGCCGCTGCCGCCGCTCGCCGGCCGCGCGCTCGCTCCTTCTTCTCCTTGCAGTGCCGCTGCTGCGCTGCTGTTGCTTCTTAGCTACTGATGTTGTTGTTTGCTCCGTGTTGCCGCTGCTACTGCATCCTGCCGCTGCTACTCTGCTACAGTAACTGAATGTTACTGTAGCAGTAGCTAGCTTTGCTACAAATACACTGACTACCCCTCTGTACCGCAGCAAAACATCAACAAAACGACTTCTAATGTGGGTAAAGATAGTACGCGTAGAAAGTACACTTGGCAAACTCCGTTTTATCCCATTGGACCAAATTGAAAATACGTAAGGATTAAATCCTATGAAAATCACAAAATCGCATGTTCGTATATTTTAACAGTTTCTGGAATTAACTTCAAGAGGCACTTCTCAAATACAGTTTCGATCAAGCAACTGAACTCTAACATGGATGTCAGTGATACTGTCATGTAGATCACAGAAAGAGGACAAAACTGGTAAAAGACACTAATTCATAGGATGTACAGAACACTAGCTATAGCCTCTGGAAAACAGCTAAGTGATGTTCAAAAGCTTAACAATTCTAAGACTTAGCCAATTTTCAGGAGATTCTATAATATTGATTAAAACTTTAGAAAATCATATAAAATAAATCGTAGCTCAGATGAAAATACTTTCTACATGAAAGTTGCTCAGAACGACGAGACAAATCTGGATACATAGCCCATTCGTCCGCCACACATCCCTAGCATAGCGAACACGCAACTTTCCCCCTCCGGTTCACCTACCCGAAAACGCGAAACACCGAGGATACTTTCCCGGATGTTTCCCCCTTTCGTCGGTATCACCTACTACCGCGTTAGAGCACACCGAACACCGCGTATTGTCTTGTTACGCTTTGTGATGCTTTGATTACTCTGTTATTTATTGTGTTCCCTCTCCGTTACTTTTTTCTGATAGACCCCGAGACTGTCGGCGACCCCCAGTTCAACTACGGTGTTGACGACTCATCCTTCTTGCCAGAGCAACCAGGCAAGCCCCCCCCCCCCTTGATCACCAGATATCGCCTATTCTTCTCTATACTGCTTGCATTAGAGTAGTGTAGCATGTTACTGTTCGGTTACTCCTATTCTGTTGCATAGCCTATCATTATTGCTACAGTCATTGATACCTTACCCGCAATCCTAAATGCTTAGTATAGGATGCTAGTTTATCATCATTAGCCCTACATTCTTGTCAGTCTGCCTTGCTATACTATCGGGTCGTGATCCCTTGGGAGGTGATCACGGGTATATACTATACATATATACATACTATACAGATGGTGACTAAAGTCGGGTCAGCTCGTTGAGTACCCGCAAGTGATTCTGATGTGGGGGCTAGAAGGACAGGTGGCTCCATCCCGGTAGAGGTGGGCCTGGGTTCCCGACGGCCCCCGACTGTTGCTTTGTGGCAGAGCGACAGGGCAGGTTGAGACCGCCTAGGAGAGAGGTGGGCCTGGCCCTGGTCGGCGTCCGTGGTTATTTCATAATAACACGCTTAACGAGATCTTGGTATTTGATCTGAGTCTGGCCACTGGCCTATACGCACTAACCAACTACGCGGGAACAGTTATGGGCACTCGACGTCGTGGTATCAGCCGAAGCCTTCTTGACGTCAGCGACGGAGCGGCGCGCGTCGGATTGGACTGGAACGCCTACTCTTGTATAAGGGAGGCTAGGTCTGCTTCCGGCCGCCCTCGCAACATGCAGGTGTGCAATGGGCGATGGGCCCAGACCCCTGCGCGCATAGAATTTAGACCGGTGTGTTGACCTCTCTGTTGTGCCTAGGTGGGGCTACGACGTGTTGATCTTCCGAGGCCGGGCATGACCCAGGAAAGTGTGTCCGGCCAAATGGGATCGAGCGTGTTGGGTTATATGGTGCACCCCCTGCAGGGAAGTTAATCTATTCGAATAGTCGTGATCTTCGGTAACAGGACGACTTGGAGTTGTACCTTGACCTTATGACAACTAGAACTGGATACTTAATAAAACACACCCTTCCAAGTTCCACAAACAACCCGGTGATCGCTTTTCCACAGGGCGACGAGGGGAGGATTGCCGGGTAGGATTATGCTATGCGATGCTACTGGAGATGCTACTTGGAGATGCTACTTGGAGGACTTCAATCTACTCTCTTCTACATGCTGCAAGACGGAGGCTGCTAGAAGCGTAGTCTTCGATAGGACTAGCTATCCCCCTCTTATTCTGGCATTCTGCAGTTCAGTCCACTGATATGGCCTCCTTACACATATACCCATGCATATGTAGTGTAGTTCCTTGCTTGCGAGTACTTTGGATGAGTACTCACGGTTGCTTTCTCCCCCCTTTTCCCCCTTTCCTTTCTTTCTGGTTGTCGCAACCAGATGATGGAGTCCAAGAGCCAGACGCCACCGTCGACGACGACCCCTACTACACCGGAGGTGCCTACTACTACGTGCATCCCACTGACGACGACCAGGAGTAGTTAGGAGGATCCCAGGCAGGAGGCCTGCGCCTCTTTCGATCTGTATCCCAGTTTGTGCTAGCCTTCTTAAGGCAAACTTGTTTAACTTATGTCTGTACTCAGATATTGTTGCTTCCGCTGACTCGTCTATGATCGAGCACTTGTATTCGAGCCCTCGAGGCCCCTGGCTTGTATTATGATGCTTGTATGACTTATTTATGTTTTTAGAGTTGTGTTGTGATATCTTCCCGTGAGTCCCTGATCTTGATCGTACACATTTGCGTGCATGATTAGTGTACGATTGAATCGGGGGCGTCACAAGTTGGTATTAGAGCTGACTGCATGTAGGAATCCTCAATCCAACTCCTTGGCCGCAGTCGAGTCTAGTCATTGAAAAACTTTTACTAACATGGATGTGCGGCTTACGAGCCCACGTCGCCATTGAGTGATATTAGGATCTTTTACTCCTCGTCTATACTCTGGGACTCTGATCTCTCTTCTATTCGGGTTAAATGAATTTTGCTGACTCTAACATTAGGATCTCGTGATCACTTCCACCCGGAGAGCCACGTGTTACCGATGACCGCCTGCTGCACCAGAAGATTCCGAGATACTCTTCGATGTGCTTCGAGGCTATGTGACATCGCTTTTGCAATTCACTTCCATCGATAATTCCCTCTGGATAACTAATTACACCTGTCGTTCATATTGTCATCCCCAGTTGCTCTTGTTATTACAAGATGTCCTGAAATACTCTCCAATATTTCGAGAATCTTTTGAGCTTACTGCCTTGTAGTTCTTGCCCCATGAATACCCTTATGGATAATTTTTCTCACACTTATCGAGTATCCGCTCATCCTCAGTTGATTCATGTATTTCAGAAAGGTCTTCGAAATACTATTCAATCTTCCGAAAATCCTCAGCAGCTTATTGCCCTTGAAATTCTCGCTTGCTGCATTATGGTTAGTCCCGTAAGTAATCTTATTGGCATCCTTTGTCACTATCGTTTTGAGTCCATTGATTCAATAAGTTGCGAATGCTCGCAATCCTCAATCATATCCTAGAATTCATCCTTCTGGCTCAGACGTCATTTTTAACATGAGCTGGATCTCGACCAATCAAATTGTCATCGTTTGTACCCCTAAGCTTACTCAAGTTATCCATCCTTAATCAGAGCGTTTGCTTCTGACCCCTTGATTTGGAAATCATAAATTCCTTTGCATCTGAACTTTGAATTAGACAGTTGTTTCTATAATCCAGTGCCTTTGCATTGTTTCTTCCTTTGATTGTGCCGGTACTTACATTAACACTGTTATGGACCGTCAGATACTTTGTTGGATTTTATCTAACAACGTCCTTCATATTCAGTGATCTTCTAAGCCGTCCTCGGATACATAATGCCTTGGATAAATTGTATCCTCTACTTTCTCAACCAGGTGCTACTTTCGAGCTTGTATGAATTACTCCTAGAGTTGTGGTATATGTTTCTAAGATGCCCCGATGGGTTGAACATATACCTTCCTTAATTTGTGTGAACCCAAAAGTCTTCATGGGTCATAACCTTCTGGTATTCCGCCAGTTAAACTTTCAGACTCTAAACAATCTTAACCGAGAGCAGTAGATGAGAAGTTGTGTATTGGAGAAGTGGGAGTCGACCTTGAACTTTGTGTTCATGCCCATGGACACGATGTAGATCTTATCATTAAAGCTTCTCTTAAATTAATTATTCCCTTCGTATAAGTTCATATTATATCTGGGATCTGGCCTTTTGCAATCGTGGTTCCGACCTTGTTCTCCTTTAAATACCATTTCTCGTGCAAGTTTAAGCACTTGTCTTCTGCAGAGCAATACCCTAGTCCAACCTCTACTTTGATCTGTCGTCGAGTATTACCCCCTGGTATCTTGATATTATCTTGGAACAACATAACTTCTTATGAGTTCTTCATCAAGTACTGCATTCTCACTGATTACAATTTTCATGGGCTCTGAGTTATTAAACACTCAGAGACATCGATAAGTGAATCAATTCCGCACTCCGATTCAATAACTCTAAGTAATATTTGTTGCTTATGAGTTCATTAATCCTTCAAGTCATTCATAGCCTGATCGGCTATATCATTATCGTGCAACTTTTAACTATGCTACCTGGTCCTTATTCCCGGAGCACCACTTTCGATAATGAGCTAAGCTTACAACGATTTTCCTCGTCATATCATTTCGCCTTGAACAGCAAGCTTGATTTCGATTTTGTGTCGTACTCATGGTTCCAATAACCTTTCGCTTCATCATTCCTTTGACTTGATGTCATCATCGGTCAATTACATCTTCATGAAATCTCATGACAATTGTGTCGTGATCATCATCAGCATTCTGAGCTCTTCCAGGGTACCAAGAATTCATGATGAGAAATACCATCCTTTCCCTCGATGATTTGTATTATCATCGACCATTTTATTGCCTTCCGTTCAACACAAACTTGTCCGTGTTTTGTGTTATACCTTGAGTTCCTTGCTATCCAGCATTTGTTCTTATTTATCTTGGAGTATTACTATCTTTTATGTCAAGATGTCGTGAGAATTTTGCCACCTCTTAAAAATTCTTGATACAAGTAATACTTCTTGCCATCTCCCTTTATTCCTTAGTCCATGTGTTATTTCTAACCGGAATACCGAAAAATAGACTGTGATGTGAATAATTCAAAACTTCTAGCAACCCTATTGCTTGTAAGTTAATGAACGATAGTCACATTCTTTGTGTATTGGATATCGGATCACCCTTCTAACATTGATCATGCTACCTAAGCCCATCTTTCGGGTGCACCTTTCAACCAATGTCTACTTGCGTATGTTTTCCTCAGGCATACATCATTATATCATTTGATCGGACAAATGTTATCTCCTTGTTCACATGATTGTGGAAATCCATCTTTTTGGAAATCTCGAGGAATTGTCGCTGAGTCCATCAGCCACCCCCTCATCCTCTCCTTGGTTTAATGATGATGAATCCTTGTCTTCGAACTCACTTCCATAGTCATTTCCCGAGAATCTTACATTGTCATCTCGTCAGTTGGTGTTGCACCTTTTCTTCTCAAGCATCCTGAGCCCGAGGTATCCTGACGCCAATCAAATCTAAATCGCGGTCAGATATGATGGTTAGAATATTTTTCCAAGAGTTATAACATTGGTCTTTTATATGACCCGGTAAGATGATGTCATTCCCAGCGCACCTGGCCGTAGGACCTATTGTTATAGTTCCCTTCTTAGCAAGGTTAACCATTCTTCCATGAGGAAATTGTAAGACTTATTCTATAAGTTGTTCCTGATGGATCCTTTTTGTTTCCAAAGTCTGATCTTCCCCTGTTGACCATGTCAATGCTATCTCGAAGCATGTCTATGGTACTCCGATTTTCAACAGGAACATTTGAAACCTAATGTTAAATGTTTCCTGCTCAATTATCCAAACACCGATGTATGGGTAATGTCATGAAAATTCTCTCCCGTACCTAAAAAGTTTTCTACAATTATATCCTGTCATGGATATCTTGCTCTACTTGTCCTTGGGAAGGATATACCCTTGAAATATGTGTTTAAACACATTTTCCTTTCCATTGTTCTATTTAATCTGATAATCGTATTTTCCTTTCCATTGGTTGGTTTAACGTGTCTTGTGATCTATATGATCTAAGCAGTAATAATTTCCTACTTATGTAAACACCTCGGTGTACAATTCTGACAGCAAGACCCTGTTACTATTGTTGATGACATTTCGGTAGCCACCGATGGACGAGAACCTTGTCTATTGGCCCGTCTCGTTCAACGAGCAGGAAAATGGTTCTCTTCGTCCCTCGCCCTTGGTATCGATGTTGTTGCCGACATAACTGGCAGGCTACCCTTTGACACGTCTTACTATCGTGACCGTGCAAGATGCCAGCCCCCTTCCTACTTTCAACCACATGGTGGGCCCATAACCCACAGTTCCATAGGATCGAAACCTGACTCTCCTGTGCACCCCCTATTCCCAAATTTATTCCTCGCGCGTGGCCTCATATGTAATTCATGGACCACAGTCCTACTGATCTATACTGGTATCAGACAAAATACTTATTCCGATTGCTTTGAACCCCCTTTCACACTCTGTTTCAGGCATCGAACGATTGCCTACCCGCTCGAAAATTCTCATGGTACCTACTTACTTTACTCTCGATATTGTCTCAAGTTTCCATTTGAGAGTTACTATCCGCCACCTTCCCTGATGTTATCGACCAGATAGTCAACCTTATCGAGGTCTGTTCTCTTGGTGTACCCCCTTTTATTCTTTCGTAAGTACGATGGAGTTCCCGAAGAAAGGGTGCCGACTTCATCATGATGACATGAAGCGGAGAAATAAATACATCAACGAAAGGGATCAACCTCTTCGAAAGGGCAGCTAAGACCGAGAAGACTCGTTAGGTTTTTCACTACCAGCACCTTCCCCCCTTACCCCACCGCTTAAATCTCGGGACGAGATTTCTTGTAGTGGAGGAGAATTGTGACGCCCGGATATTTAAGCTACAGTGAACCTCTAGTAATGATGCCACATCACCCCGATCACTGTTACTAATCTCGCGTTAGTTCGAAACCGGTTTGGATTCAAATAAAAAAATCAAGCAAACAACAAATGTCTTCAAATATTAAAAACTAAAATGTGCTAAATGTGACAAATAAATCCTAAGTATTAATGGTGGAGAAACCAAAAATTTTAGAAGTATTTGAATACCCTAAAATAATTAAAATAGTGACCAAAACAGGCCCATTAATCCATTTTCATTTATGCAAAATCCAAATGAATTCAAATGCTCACCAAACCTTTTTGTGGCAATACTAAATAATGCCTAGTATTTGATCTGGCAAGTTTCTTATTTTACAAAATGCATTGGTGGCTCTACTTAATGCAAAGCAGTGTAGAAAAACTAAACAGAGAAATAAAAAAAATAAAAGAGAAGAAGAGTTAAAGCCTAACACTGTTCACCTAAAAGCCTAGTACTACAGAAGGCTCAGCCCACCAGTGGGCTTTTCTCCTACCACTTGAACAGAACAGGGAGGCCATGGCGCTGGCAATGCTCGCACGCCGTCCACGCCGTGGATGTCGCGCTGTCGGCCATCCCGCGGCTCCCTGGGTGGATAAGGCTACATCTCGACATCCCCGACGGAACCCTAGCTCTAGTTCTTCCCCACTCTCCCCTCTCGCACCATTTCCCTCGATCCCGAGCGCACCTACAACACCGTCGCCATGGCCATCATCGATCCTGCGGCCACCGAACTCCTCAGCGCCTAGGAGCGTGTCCTGCTACTTCTTCTACGACACCTACTTCGCCTACGAGGAGCAGAGCGACTGGATTCGCCCGAGTGCAGGCAAATCGGCCATCTTCTTCCTCGTTCGTCGCCGTTGTTCTTCATCGGTCCGTCGCATCTGTAGCTCCTAAGCCACCAACGGGCCTCCGTGTGCCTCCGTGGTGAGTTCCTCGTCACTTCCCCTCTTGCCACGCATCGATTCTATGCCTTGTGTTGCTACTGCCATGGTCTTCGGAGATCAGTGTCGCCGCCGTGTTAACCGTCGTTGCTATTGTGCTCCTTTGGCCCAACCAAGCGCGCCACCCCACTCGTGGTCTCACATAGAAGTTGCTAGTGCCCTTGGTGCATCAGCTGCGTGCCCGTGGCTTTGATCTATATTGAGCCCAAGCCCCTGCGTGCATTGCTCGCGCCTCCGCGTTTGCCCGCTTGTGCGTGGCCTCGCCTCTCCGCCCGCGCCTGCCGAAACCGTTGCTGCTACTTCTGTTAAACTACTGTTGCCGCTGGACTCTGCTCCCTCACCCCGTGCAAGCCCCATCGCGGCCAGGCTACGCCCTCCCGCGCCGCTGCCGCCGCTCGCTGGCCGCGCGCTCGCTCCTTCTTCTCCTTGCAGTGCCGCTGCTACGCTGCTGTTGCTTCTTAGCTACTGATGTTGTTGTTTGCTCCCGTGTTGCCGCTGCTACTGCATCCTGCCGCTGCTACTCTGCTACAGTAACTGAATGTTACTGTAGCAGTAGCTAGCTTTGCTACAAATACACTGACTACCCCTCTGTACCGCAGCAAAACATCAACAAAACGACTTCTAATGTGGGTAAAGATAATACGCGTAGAAAGTACACTTGGCAAACTTCGTTTTATCCCATTGGACCAAATTGAAAATACGTAAGGATTAAATCTTATGAAAATCACAAAATCGCATGTTCGTATATTTTAACAGTTTCTGGAATTAACTTCAAGAGGCACTTTTCAAATACAGTTTCGATCAAGCAACTGAACTCTAACATGGATGTCAGTGATACTGTCATGTAGATCACAAAAAGAGGACAAAACTGGTAAAAGGCACTAATTCATAGGATGTACAGAACACTAGCTATAGCCTCTGGAAAACAGCTAAGTGATGTTCGAAAGCTTAACAATTCTAAGACTTAGCCAATTTTCGGGAGATTCTATAATATTGATTAAAACTTTAGAAAATCATATAAAATAAACCGTAGCTCAGATGAAAATACTTTCTACATGAAAGTTGCTCAGAACGACGAGACGAATCCGGATACGTAGCCCATTCGTCCGCCACACATCCCTAGCATAGCGAACACGCAACTTTCCCCCTCTGGTTCACCTATCCGAAAACGCGAAACATCGAGGATACTTTCCTGGATGTTTCCCCCTTTCCTCGGTATCACCTACTACCGCGTTAGAGCACACTGAACATCGCGTATTGTCTTGTTACGCTTTGTGATGCTTTGATTGCTCTGTTATTTATTGTGTTCCCTCTCCGTTACTTCTTTCCGATAGACCCCGAGACTGCCGGCGACCCCCAGTTCAACTACGGTGTTGACGACTCATCCTTCTTGCCAGAGAAACCAGGCAAGCCCCCCCCCCCCTTGATCACGAGATATCGCCTATTCTTCTCTATACTGCTTGCATTAGAGTAGTGTAGCATGTTACTGTTCGGTTACTCCTATTCTGTTGCATAGCCTGTCATTGTTGCTACAGTCATTGATACCTTACCCGCAATCCTAAATGCTTAGTGTAGGATGCTAGTTTATCATCATTGGCCCTACATTCTTGTCAGTCTGCCTTGCTATACTATGGGGTCGTGATCCCTTGGGAGGTGATCACGGGTATATACTATACATATATATATACTATACAGATGGTGACTAAAGTCGGGTCAGCTCGTTGAGTACCCGCAAGTGATTCTGATGTGGGGGCTGGAAGGACAGGTGGCTCCATCCCGGTAGAGGTGGGCCTAGGTTCCCGACGGCCCCCGACTGTTACTTTGTGGCGGAGAGACAGGGCAGGTTGAGACCGCCTAGGAGAGAGGTGGGCCTGGCCCTGGTCGGCGTCCGTGGTTATTTCATAATAACACGCTTAACGAGATCTTGGTATTTGATCTGAGTCTGGCCACTGGCCTATACGCACTAACCAACTATGCGGGAATAGTTATGGGCACTCGACGTCGTGGTATCAGCCCAAGCCTTCTTGACATCAGCGACGGAGCGGCGCGTGCCGGATTGGACTGGAACGCCTACTCTTGTATAAGGGAGGCTAGGTCTGCTTCCGGCCGCCCTCGCAACATGCAGGTGTGCAATGGGCGATGGGCCCAGACCCCTGCGTGCATAGGATTTAGACCGGCGTGTTGACCTCTCTGTTGTGCCTAGGTGGGGCTGCGACGTGTTGATCTTCCGAGGCCGGGCATGACCCAGGAAAGTGTGTCCGGCCAAATGGGATCGAGCGTGTTGGGTTATGTGGTGCACACCTGCAGGGAAGTTAATCTATTCGAATAGCCGTGATCTTCGGTAACAGGACGACTTGGAGTTGTACCTTGACCTTATGACAACTAGAACCGGATACTTAATAAAACACACCCTTCCAAGTTCCACAAACAACCCGGTGATCGCTTTTCCACAGGGCGACGAGGGGAGGATCGCCGGGTAGGATTATGCTATGCGATGCTACTGGAGATGCTACTTAGAGATGTTACTTGGAGATACTACTTGGAGGACTTCAATCTACTCTCTTCTACATGCTGCAAGACGGAGGCTGCTAGAAGCGTAGTCTTCGATAGGACTAGCTATCCCCCTCTTATTCTGGCATTCTGCAGTTCAGTCCACTGATATGGCCTCCTTACACATATACCCATGCATATGTAGTGTAGTTCCTTGCTTGCGAGTACTTTGGATGAGTACTCACGGTTGCTTTCTCCCCCCTTTTCCCCCTTTCCTTTCTTTCTGGTTGTCGCAACCAGACGATGGAGTCCAAGAGCCAGACGCCACCGTCGACGACGACCCCTACTACACCGGAGGTGCCTACTACTACGTGCAGCCCGCTGACGACGACCAGGAGTAGTTAGGAGGATCCCAGGCAGGAGGCCTGCGCCTCTTTCGATCTGTATCCCAGTTTGTGCTAGCCTTCTTAAGGCAAACTTGTTTAACTTATGTCTGTACTCAGATATTGTTGCTTCCGCTGACTCATCTATGATCGAGCACTTGTATTCGAGCCCTCGAGGCCCCTGGCTTGTATTATGATGCTTGTATGACTTATTTATGTTTTTAAAGTTGTGTTGTGATATCTTCCCGTGAGTCCCTGATCTTGATCGTACACGTTTGCGTGCATGATTAGTGTACGATTGAATCGGGGGCGTCACACTCAGCAAGCTACTCAGATGGCTTCTCTCGTAAGCCACTCAGTCCGCGCCGGTAGCACACTATTGCACCGTCCTCGGAGATTATACGATGAGTTGGCAGTATGTGGCAGTACATCTCAAGAATTAGATTCACAATAATTTTGTGAGAAGCACAAATCAGTCAAGCCATAGGTCTTCTTCAGAAATCAAGTGTTCGGCTACATATCTTTCCACATATATGGTGAGGATGTATCCCTGGACATACAAGTTACTCGGATAGCTTTCAACCCACGACACCTTGCCATCTTTAGTACGACACCGCATGTCGTATTCAGCATTGTTACAAGATATGACACAGTGAGTAGGCAGTATATGACAGTGTAGTTCAAAAGATCAGATTTGCAATAATTTTTTCAGAGGTACAATTCAGTCAAAACATATGTCGGCCGCAAGAATCGGGTATTTGGTTGCATATGATTCTTATACCTATGGTGAGCATGTATCCCCGGTCAGATCAGTCACTAGCCACAAGGAATTATGCCAAAAATATTGCACTAGCCACAGTCATGGTCATACGAAGAATCAAGGACATGTGTGGCCAAGTTATTTCAGTAAGGTATCCTAACAAAGAAAATCATGACCGTCAAAGGATGGGACTGACAGCAAAGGTATGATGATGATTTTTGCGCGACCATCAGGGTACGGATACCCAAGTCAGTTGAAATCCATAATTACATATTGAGCCACAAAGGCATACCCTCAGAGGATTACTTTGTTCTACAAGGACTGCATATTCAGCTGACCCGCTTAAAAATGGTTAGTGCGGAATACCCAAGTCTGTTCTGTCAGATCCAAGATTCACGTACAATCTCAGCAGTTTGACTTCAGTGGCAGTATTAAAGCATCTCACGTCCTATTACCACATCTGGGTATACCGACAGCATGGGTAAATCAAAAATCAAACAATCAGCGCAGACCAGGTATATCCACTGGTGGAACCAAGTACATGGACAACCTATCATGAAAAGTATTTTCCCGTCAGCACCCTGTCACGACAGTCTCAAGATGTTAATATTTGAGGTGTGATGCAACTATAAATCCATACCCCTTTATATTGCTCATGACAGAAGGCAATTAAATCTTTGGTACATACCTCATGCTTGAGCCCAAGAAACAAATCAGGATAAATCAGTACCACTACTGAGCAGTCAAATCCCATCAGGAGAATGTCCATGATTCTCAGCCTTGATTGAACCCAGAATACATGCATTTGTTTGAGTAACCCCATGGCAAAAGAAAAATGTTTGCATGACAAAAGGAAAAATTAAGCTCAGATCCATTGGGTATCACCGCAGATATGAGAGAATCAATGTCAGCAAAAAGGATTGGTATATGAGCAAAAACCTATTAGAATTTGGGAAAGGTGAAGCAAACCACACCAGAGCAAGGTAAGAAAATCATATTAAATACCCGAGGGAACAACAAACAAAGGAAAGGGATACCCGAGTTGGAAACGGTGTCCTCAAGTCATACTTGTTCCCTGAGCAACCAAATCTCGAGGACGAGATTTATTTAAGGCGGGAAGGTTTGTAACAACCTGGTTTTTGCCCCTTTTCTTTTTCTTTTGATTTGTTTGGTTTTTGCTCTATTTTTCTTTTTGGAGTGGTTCTGTGGCCTTGTCACCTGGGAAATCACCCTCAATTCTTATCCCATGTGACTCATCATCCTCAAACCTATCCCAAGACCATGTCATTTCCATTCTAGCCCAAACCATAAAATTCTTTTTCTTGAGGAAATTCCTTTTCTATGAAAGGAATAACCTCAAGTGCCCTAGGTTGTGAAGCAACCTATATTTCTGTCCATCCAAAAAATTCCCAAAAAATTCTCATAATTTCTTTGGGTCATATATTGCTAAAAAATGCCCAAGCATTTCCTTGCCACGTTCAAAAATATTCCTCCAATATTCATTCTTCCATTCTGTCCAGAGTGGCACTTTGTGAAGGAAGTGCCATTTATCCTATCTTGTTTGCTCCCAAACTTCTTGGGCATTCTTTTATGTCCAAATAATTGCCTCATGCCAAAATTCAACTTCATTTGCCTAGTGAATCTTCCTCAGTGATTTTTCAAAGTTCCTGTCAAACAGAAGCCATTGTCAAGGAAGTACTAGTTAGGTGCATCCAAATGAGTTGAAATTTTGCGCACTCCTTAATGTGCTCATATCATCACACTCCTCCAAATTTCAGCCCCATCCAATCATCTATGTGATCACAAGACCAAATCTTTAGTTCTATTAATATTTTCAGGTTGTGAAGCAAGTATATTTTATATTGCTTCATTAATTCTTAGAAATTACCATATTGTGCTCCTACCCAAATAACATATCTCCAACAAATTTGGGACCATTTCATCAAGCCAATATTTCTCCAAAATTATTCCAAGTTTCTGGTCAGTGAGGATGTTTGTGAAACAAGTGCCACTTTGGCTTGTCCATTTGGTATGAAATTTTTACACATATTCTTATGACCAAATAATCATGATATACCTAATTTCAGCTCAAGTGGCCACACCATTTGAGTGCATTATCTTGATCCATTTTCTGGACCATTTTGGACAATTGCAAAACAACTATATTAAGCCTTGGTCCATTTATCCTCAAAACATCCAGGATCATAGTTCTTCTGTAGTTAATCATCCCAGAAAACACCACTGGCTTCAATCCCTTTCCTGTTGATCAGTAGTGCTCTGCCAAGTTTGATGCAGCAAACTTCAAAGCTTAGTTCCAACTTAACCACAGTGCCTCAGATCAAGCCATAGCGTCATAAATGTTCTATCTTGGAAGGACTTCACCTCAAACAGAGTTTGTAATCCCCTTGTGACCTCCTTGTGCCTTGTCTCGTGGTGACCGCGCAGCTGGCATGCAATTTACGTGCTCTGTGTGCAGTGGCTGCGTCCAGGCGTCGTTTGCGCTTCGGCCTCTCTTCCTCTCGTCGGCTTCGCGCTCATGAGCATGTCCAGCGTCTTCATATCATCATTGTCGTTCCCCTGGACCCCCTCTCCCCCTTCGTCCTCCTCCTCACCGACGCTCACCATCGAATGCCCACGAGAGCACAGTAGCCGACATGGCATTGAATGCGCTCGGCCGCTTCCTCCTCGTGACCATGGCGTCATCTATCTCTCCATGAGCCTTCCATGTGCCTCCCCCGTCGCCTACCATTGAGCTCGCGAGCGTGGCCACACGTCCGTGGCTCCGGCCACGCGTCCGCGGCGACGACAGCTCAGCCACCTCGCCCCACGCCTATATAAGGCCTCCCCGATCTCATCTCTCCTCACCACTCGTCTCCTGCACCCCTCTAACCCCGCTCATCCATTTCCCCGAGCTCGAGGGCTCCTCATCGACCCCCATCACCGCCATGGCCTCCGCGGCACTCCTCTCAAATTCGCAGCATGCCAAGCCCCTTCCCTTCTCATTCCTCCACCAACCGCTTCCACCATCACCCCGGAGTCACCCCAGCTCCTCATCCCCTCCTCTGGCTCACTAGAGTGTCGTGCCCATCTACTCCTGACACCACCGCCGCCTCGGTCCACCCCACTGGTCGTGGGTGGCACCACCAGATGCGCCTCTTTGCGTTGAGCTTGCCCATAGGCGGAGCAGCGCGGGAGACAGCCGGAGTCACCGACAAACCATCGCCGGAGCTCGCCTAGTCCTCTGCTCCGCGAGCGCACGAGCGCTTGAAGACGTAGACCCATCCCAGTGGGCCCCACCACTCGCGGACCCCACCAGTCAGTCGCACACCCGTTGATCCGGCGAAGCTGACGTGGATAAGTGGACGCGAGATTTGCCTGTGTGCGCTTTCCCCTTCCGGAAGCGTACTCTGCTCTTCTTCGGGCCAAAATGCGTTTTCCATTCTGGAAAACATATTTTTTGAGAAGGCGTTTTCAGTTTTCCGGTTGAGGGCCTGTTTGTGAAGATTTTCTTGCAGAAAGGTCCCTGGCAGAAAAATTATCACAAAAATTTTCTCCTAACTCCAAATGAGGTGATTCCAAAGCCCACTTCTTGCTATCGTCGAGCCTATTCTTTTGGTATCATTTTCACCACGTGTTAACATTCTGGAAATGACCGTTATGCCCTTGCCCTTAATCAGCCCCCTCCGAGAGAGAACATTTTTTGGCGATTCTTTCCGCGAGCTTCTCGCACTTCTTCCCGGTGATTTCATCTACCCCAGGCAAACCACACCCTCCATTTGCATGATTGCAATGCAGTCACATGGTTTAAATGATTTGAACTTGTTTAAAATTTGCATTAGCTATGTATGATTTGTTCATGGCATTTCTCAGAGTATTGTTTTGATCTTGCTATTGCCATGATATTGCTTGGAGTTCTAGGACTTATATTTTAATGATTATGTGGATGACATGTTGACTTTGGAGTATTAGTGGATAGTATTATTTTCCTCATGATGCTAGTTGATATTATGTTTTGGAGTATGATGTTGGAGATGATGCTTGCATGTGGATCATTGTTGGATAGCGAGTTCTTGTATTTGAGTAGTAGTAGTATCGTTCTTGGATTCATCATGATAGAAGTGTTATGCTATCCTTGGAGTATTTTGATATGTCGATAGTATGCTTTGGATTATTTGTTGGATATTGCTATGACTTGGATTACAGGTTGGTAGATGATAGCGGAGCATCAGTTATCACTGTTATATGTTGGGGATAAATTTCATCATTAAGTTGGTCAGGTGCCACCGAACCGGGCTTTTTTTAGTGCCACCACATTTGCCTTTTATGGGAAGGCCCTAATGCGGTCTATTGTCATGCCTCTCACCGGTGCCTCCAACGAGGGAAGGTTATGGGCGTGCGTTACCCTGGCCCGGTAAGCAGACATAACCTTGTGTGCCCATAGTTGGTATTGAGATCTCTTGTCCCCGTTTGAGACCGTGTGTGTTTTGCCACGACGGTGGCCGTTGATGCCTTTGGTAGGCACGGGGCCACCCAGGACTGAACCGTAAAGGGGTGTTGGTTGGAGTGGCCGGGAGAGTGTCATGGTAGTAGGTCGGTTTTGTCGGAACACCGTTGGTCCACCCGAATGGGAGTGCGAGGCCATGGGTTCTGTGGTGTGGGTGAAGTGCGCTACCTCTGCAGAGTGTGTGTGTTTAATCTCTCGATAGCCGCATCGTCGGTCATGGGCATAAGTTCGTACTAGGTCACACCGTTCGATCAACACTCACATGATGGAATGACTTGTAGGTGATTTATATGTTGATGTTTTATGAGCAGTAATAGTTTGGCAGGATGCAGATGATGATGTTGGGATGATATTGAGGATGATCATCCAGTTTGTGATGTGGTCACGAGGTGATCATGTGGATGTTTTGATCACGAGTTGATCAGGTGGATCATGAGGTGATCGAGATGGAATATTGCTTGGCTGGTTGGCCAAGCGTGAGATGGTTCATTGAGATCTAAGATGTTGGTTTATCAGTATGGTAGTAGTTTCATATCATGCTTAGTAGTTGCTTTCGTATCATGGTAGATGTTAATTAATTAGCCTGTTAATCATATGTTGTTGTCTTGCCTTGATGCTTTTGGTTGTTTTGAGCTTGCAAGTACATTCAATGTACTGACCTGGCGTGTCATGCCAGATTGAGGTGATGCCATGATTGCTTGATTGCTTGTCGAGGTTTCCGTGCGTGCGAGCTAGATCATGTCCCAGCTAGAGTCCTTGCGGAGTGGAGTTCACCGCCTTCGTCATTGTTCCGCTGCTAGAAGTACTCCGCTGCTACGAGTTGTTCCGCTGCTAGCATAGAGCAAGTGTAGTATCACAGGCGTAGTGTCGCTATGCTGTTGTGATCCTTTGTAACATCAGACACTTGTATTCATAATTGCTTTGTAATAAGAGCGATTTGTTCTATGTCAAGCAGTGTCGTATTCCAGAAGACTTCATCTCATTCTCTGGGCTGGAATATGGGGCGTTTCGATTTCTCTAAGCCGGGGTGCCACACAGACGATCTTAACGAGATCGACTATTGAAGCAGAACTCA
Organism: Triticum dicoccoides; assembly: GCF_002162155.2. Taxonomy (NCBI): domain Eukaryota; kingdom Viridiplantae; phylum Streptophyta; class Magnoliopsida; order Poales; family Poaceae; genus Triticum; species Triticum dicoccoides. The sequence goes on from NC_041385.1 coordinate 416,612,352, forward strand.
CAGCATTAGACACATCATGCGTCGAAGCAGTATGGCTTCAAGAGCTTTTGATGGATTTGCCAGTGGTTGATGAACCAGTCCCAGCTATCATTATGAACTGTGACAATCATACTGTGATTGCCAAGGCTAAGAGTTCAAAGGACAATATAAAATCCACTAAGCACATAAGAAGAAGATTTAAATTTGTCAGAAAATCAAGAAACTCCGGAGTGATAGCGTTGGATTATATCCAGATTGCTAAAAATCTGGCAGACCTTTTATGAAAGGGCTAGGGTATGAGACCCACGTAAGTTGCCATGGGGGTAACCCAACCTATGTGATTGGAGATCCCATGAATTAGGACATGGGAAAACAATCCAGCGGTCAACTGAGGAGAGTATCCTTAATTAACCCACTCCGTTGGAGCTGCGTGATACTCTTAATTCTGTAAGGCGGGCTGACTTTTGTCCTAATGTGTTTCAAAGCTTATGTAAGCAAGATACTAACCTACAGAGCATTCTTTGGAGGAACACACCTATGTGAGCCCGACTGCTGGTCACAGTCTATGAGATTGGGTGATCTCTAGGAAGCTCATGAGAAGGTACAATGTATGACTAATAAGATCCACCCGTGGGGATTAGCCTTCGACAGCTACGTATCAGCTGACAATAGGCGAAACTTCTACACGCCAAACTAACAATTCAAGGCATAGTCCATTGTTCAGTTGTGAAGAAATTAATCCTATTGCTCTAGGTGGAAGTTCAACTTAACAGCCTCCACTGAAATTCTGGTATATCAAACATTGTTTGGAACAGTTGACAAACTTATGTGCCCTGGTGGGGGATTCATGGATTATGAATGGGATTAGGCCCATATAAGACAATAATCCCCGGTTAATCTCTAAGGCTCATTAATGTGTATGACTAGTGGTGGGAAGTATGGGAAATGTATGCCATACTGCTACAGTAAGAAGAGTGAGACCTCTTTATAAGGGCTGCTCTACCACTTGCTATTGGGAGCTTGGGAATAGGAGCTGTACACGCGCGCTCCTCCTCCTCCGCCGCCTGCCTCGCCTCGCCCTGCCTCGCCTCGTCACGACGTGCGCGCGCTGCGGGTTGCAGGAATGAGCCAAGCCGAAGCTTATTTTGGCTGGTCAAGAATGGTTAATTAATATCATATTAATTAACGAGCCGCGTACAGAAGTGCCACTATCTGAGACGTTGGACCGTGGGCTGTTCGCGGACTCGATCGTGGGCCTGAGCCCAGGTCCATCTACCTGACGGCCTATATAAGAAGGCATTGGCCAGTGGAATGAACCCTAACTCAGTTCGCTCACTCCCTCTCGCATAACCCTAGCCGTCATCTTTTGTTCTTCTCATTGTGTTGCTTCCGGTGATCCCATCCCGACGACCGCGTGCACGGTTGGTTGGGAGAGTAGGTGCCTCCGGAACCCTGTCGTTTGAGATCCTGCCCAGGAGAACGGCAATAAGGTTTTTGGGGAGCGTCTCGACGCGACTGCTCCCGATCCGTCCCCATCTCCGTCCGCCTCTGCTTCCACTACTTCCCCTACATCAACTCCATGGATGATGACGAAGCCGCCAAGAAGAAGGCCTCGGTCGATGCCGAGGCTGCCGCTGCCGTTGCCGTGTTAGCCTGGCCAACCGGAGGGTATGACTTGTTCATCCCCTATTTGCTCGTACATGTGTTGGTCGTATATATGTTGTTCATAGACGTTTCGGGTCTATGTACTGTACGTGCTCACATGCTTAGGTTTTGGTATGAAATGCATACTGTATTTGCCATGCTCATTATTTACTCGTGGATTAGATTAGTCAGAAAAGTGCAATATTTCCAACAACGAGTCTGTTTATTCTGGGCCAGTTTGCGTGGATTTGTCATCTTCGCTAAGCGAACAAACCACCAGGAGGACTCCTGTCAATTAGCACCTGCTATGGTAGGGAGACCCGTCTCGCCGCTACTGTTTGTCATTGCCATGGATGTCCTCACATTTCTCATCACTAGAGCCCAGGAGTGTGGAATATTGAGCAAAATGTCGGGTTGCACTCCCATGCAGCGGCTTTCTATCTATGCGGACGATGTCGTCTTGTTCGTAAGGCCCACTGTTTCGGATCTTAGGTTTGTTAAGGAGGCTCTGCACATATTTGGGATTGCATCGGGACTGAACATCAACTACACAAAGTCCATGGCTATCATGATCAGAGACAAGGATGGCGATAAGGAGCTGGTTCAGGGTGCAATTTCGTGGAGCTTGGAGTCCTTTCCCTGCAAGTACTTGGGGCTACAACTCTCAATATGGTAATTGGCGCTCTCGGAGTGGCAACCGTAGTGGACAATGTGCTCAATTTCATGCCAGGCTGGCAGAAGGGGCTTATCACTAGAGCAAGACGACTGGTGCTTGTGCACGACGTGGTGATGGCGCGCCCCACTCACCATCTCATCATAGCGGATGCCCCCAAATGGGCAATCGAGCAAGTGAACAAACGCTGCAGAGCATTTTTCTGGGAAGGATCAGAAGCGATTCACGGAGGGAAGTGCCTAGTGGCTTGGCAAAGAGTGTGCAGGCCCAAGGAACGAGGCGGTCTTGGGATTCTAGACTTAAACCGTCAAGGCCTAGCCTCAATATTGCGTTGGGAGTGGCTCAGACGTACTGATTCAAGCTGACCGTGGCATGGGCTCCCGATGGCCAAGGATCCACAAGTACAGGCGGCCTTTGACAACTTGGTTCATTGCAAACTTGGGGACGGAAACAAGGTGTTGTTTTGGAAAGATAGATGGACGGGAGGTGTGACAGCCAGGGAGATTGCCCCGAACATCTGGGGCAAGGTTCGCACGCAAACTGTGAACAAGCGGACAATGCATGATGGACTGGTCAACCATCGCTAGACCGCTGATATCTCAGGCGAGCTTTCCACGGAGAAGCTAGTTCAGTTGATTAGGCTATGGGAGATTGCTATTACCGCGCAGCTCAATCCCACTGTGCGGGATGAGGCAGTCTGGCCCTGGAACTCCAAGCAAGTATACACTTCGGCTTCCGCTTACCAAATGCTCTTCAAAGGTGCGATCAATGTGACCTATGCGCGATGGATATGGAAGTGCTGGGCACCTCTCACTTGCAAGATTTTCATGTGGCTTGCTATTCAACATAGAATATGGACATCTGATCGGAGGCTTCGACATGGGTTACAGGACAGCCCCTCGCCATGCTACATGTGTGGCCAGGAGGAGGACAACGTGGATCATTTACTTGTCCAGTGTGTCTACTCGCGTCAAGTGTGGCACAAGATCTTATCCAGCGTGAGGGCTGTGCCGGCCCTAGCGCCAGTGGTGAACGACAATTTGGAATCTTGGTGGGGCAATACCCTAAAACAACTTGACAAGGAGAACCGCAAAGCTTTTGATAGTTTGGTGATGCTAGTGTGTTGGCACTTATGGAAGCAAAGGAATGACCGTGTTTTCCGCTTGATGGCCACACCAACGTCGATTACCGATCTTGTAAATAAGATTCTAGATGAGCTGCGCATGTGGGCGATAGCGGGAGGGCGTGGAGTTGAAACCATTTTGTGAGGAGTTTACGTAGTGCATGGAGTTAGAGTTTGGCGTGGCCTCGGTCGGCGCGTGACTGTTGGTTGTGCATGTAACAGTCTTGTACGTTGTAAAGCTAAGGTACTTAATTTGCGTATTCTCGAAAAAAAAGTCAATTAACACCTGGATCTTGGACACACCAGTTTTTCACCAAGACAGATACAGATTAGGCATGTTTCCGACCTGCTGCGGTGTTGCCCGTACTTTTTCATCACTTACGACTGCTCACTTGGTCTTGCTTTTACCAGCTACCCCTTGGCGCACAAACAAAAGGCCTTCCTTTCATCAATTAAAGAAAAAAACAAACAAAAGGCCTTCGACGGGAGAGGCTAGACTAGACAAATTGCAAAATCCAACAAGAATGTGACACTTTCCCTTGGAGATGGGAAGAAACACACCCAAAAAGTAACGATTTTTTAAACCCAAACAAGAACCGACTAAGAATCTCCTGGTCATTTTCTTTCTATGAATCAGATTTATTTACCTATTCGCAATTCGTATCATCCGTAAATTGCATTGTTGGTGTTGATACAGAAGAACAACATCCACTGGAACAGTAGAACTTGATCAACCTCTTCCCTTCGACAAATAAATACAGATAATCTTATGTGCCTAACCGGATCCAAGATTAAAATATCTTCAGAAAAATCACAGCAAAAAAATAAAGCTGAAAGATATCAAATTCAGATGATGACCAATTACAATTTGCATGCATGGCAATGGCAATGGCAATGGCAATGGCATGCTCTGCCGTCTCTGCACGCGCCTCCTCACCTTCTCATGCGGTGGCACCTGTACCACAGGAACACGAAGCAGAGCACCCTGTACCCGACCACGAACCCGAGCATGACTCCCAGGTTGCTCCACCTCATGCTCTCCCGCATCCCCTGCTGCCGCAGCAGCATGGTGCCGTCGAGGACGCACATGCCGCCGCCGGGGGCCGAGGCGAGGCACTCCTGCCCACCGCGCGCGCCGCCGTACTCGTTCACGATGAGGGCTTCGAAAGGGTACTTGAACAGGCTGATGTAGTGCATGAACACCCAGTACTCCGGGATGTCCTTGCTCGCCACGAAGTAGCCGGAGAAGAGGAAGAAGCAGCCGATGAAGCCGGCGATGAGGGAGTTGCCGACGATGTAGTTGGGCGCCAGCGCGCTGAGGCAGGCTGTGAATGAGTTGGCGGTGAGCATGACGAGCCAGATGACGAGCGCGAAGTAGGCGAAGCTGGCTGGCTCGCGCGCGAGGCCGACGAGCCAGTACACGGGCGTCGCGTAGAGGAGCGCCGCGGCGAGGAGGAAAGGGAGGAACACGGCGGCGTTGGAGGCGACGTAGGAGGACACGCGGTACGCGCCCCGGGTGGTCTCCCTTTCCAGGATGCGGCGCTCCTGGAGGAACACCGGGAGGCCCTCGGTGGTGGAGGAGAGCACGAAGGTGAGGTTGAAGGCGAAGAAGCCCAGCCGGGACTGCAGGTCGGTGGTGCCCAGGAAGATCGTGCCGAGGAACACGCCGACCACCGCCGACTGCACCATTCGCGCCGCGAACAGCTGCGGCGTCCGCAGCACCGTCTTCACGAAGCGCCCCGACAGGATGCAAACCTCCGCCGCCGCCGAGTTGGCGTACGCGGCGCGGCGCGCGGACGAGGAGGACGGCGAGGGCACCGGCCCGGCAACATCTTGGTATGTGAGCGCGGTGGCGATGACAACGTCCGGCTTGAGGGTGTCGATGGTCTCCATGGCGTACTCGAGGACGTTGACGTGGGCGGGGATGGAGTGGCCGGAGCCGGCGAGGCGGGCCTCGAGGAACGGCAGGGAGCCGTGGTGCCGGACGGCGCCGTCGGCGAGGAGGACGACGCGGTCGAGCAGCTCGAGGATGCGGAAGCCGGGCTGGTGGATGGTGAGCACGACGGTCTTGCCGTGCGCGGTGGCCATGTCCCTGAGCATCTTGACAATGTGCAGCGCGGAGCCGGAGTCGAGCCCGGACGTGGGCTCGTCCAGCAGCAGCACAGCCGGGTCGTGCACGAGGTCGACGCCGATGGACACCCTCCTCCGCTCGCCCCCGGAGACGCTGGCGACCCTCGAGTGCGCGACGTGGCGCAGCCCAAGCTCGGCCATGAGCTCCCTGGCCCGCGCCTCCGCGGCGCCCGGCGCGGCGCGCAGTCGCAGGCGCGCGCTGTACAGCAGCGACTCCTCGACGGTGAGCATCGGGAAGAGCGCGTCGTCCTGCGGCACGTGGCCGGACACCCGGCGGAAGCGCGCGGCGTCCATGGGGCAGCCGTTCACCAGCACCGCCCCGGTGAGCACCCTGGCCGGGTCCGCCGACCCCGCCAGCACCGAGAGCAGCGTGGTCTTGCCCGCCCCGCTCGGACCCACGATCGCCACCACCTCCCCGGGCGCCGCCTCGCACGTCACGCTCCTCAGCAGCAGCCGCTCACCCTTGCCGCCCCGCAAGAAGGACGACACTCCAACGCCACGCGCCGGAAGGACGTAGGACAGAGCCCTCGTCTCGAGGCGGTACCTCGGCCTCCGGCGCCCGGTCCCCGTCTTGCCCAGCGACATCGCCGGCGTCACCACTGTCTCCCTCGGAGACGCCATGGATCCCTATAAGCCTTCCCGTGGAGATCGTCCGAGCAAGTAGGAGAGAAGAGCGAGAGATTGTTACAAAGGCAGCAAGGGGTGGTGAGAAGAGTTGAGCTAACTACACCAACCTCTCCCCCTTATGTACCCTCGTAATGTTTGCTGTGTGACTTGGCGCGCGCGCGAGGTCTGAACCTGGTGCTGGCGCGACGCCGTCAGTTTGGTGCCACCGCACCGCACCGCACGGGAGTTCTCAAGGGTTTTGTTGTGTTTCCTCCGGTGCGCTCGTCTCGTCTGTCTGTGCGTTTCCGGTGGCTTGTGGATGCGGCGGACGTGCCGGTTCGCGTTCGGGGCCTGACGCCCAAGCTTGCAAGCTTGGTGCACCGGGACTGATCAACTCCTCTCACTATTTTTCTCTCTCTGTTTCTCGCTCCCTGTTCACATCGTTTAGATGTCGTATCGTACGTTGGGCAGTTAGTTGGATTGCTATACCAAGTTTATTTTTTTATAATGCCATGTACTCTGACGAATACAGAGTATAGACACGGTAAGAGTGTTTGGGGCTAATGGTTACGCACATTTAATCCCGTCGTTTGACCAGT
>NC_041385.1:416619164-416683727 GCF_002162155.2 Triticum dicoccoides
GCGATGCTCCTGAACTCTTTTTTTTCCGATAAAGAACGCTTTTTGTTGACTCGTAACTTAGTCCAAATGCACAAATTATATATGAAACGTTTCGCAAAAAAATTTATATATGGAACGAACGAATTCAGAAAACATTTTACTAGGACCTTGGTCGGCAATAGGATCCGCAGGGGCTTGCCGGATCGGGTCGGACGGCGGGTTTCCACCGGTGACCTAACGGCTGGCTGGTCCGATTTGATCTAATCTCAATCTGGGGTGGGTTGGTCTTTGGCTTGCGAGGCAGGCACAGGGTGAGGCAGCAGCCCGGTGCACGAAACCTCCGTCTCCGTGTGGAGTGCGGCGGGGTGCAGAGATTTTCTGATGAGCGGTACCATTGACCGCGCAGGCCACACCCGGTTGGTCACCCTCACTGCTCCCTCCCTGGCTGGCTTCGGTCACCCTATGCCAATTGCCAAGCCAGCTGCCGTAGCCGTACTCGTTCAGGGCTAAATTAGAGAAAGGTGTAGCTACTACGTAGTATCAAATCGACGTCCTCTGCTTCAGTGTAACTGGATGGATCACCCGGCTGACAACAGTGAACGGAGAGTCGTCGATGGAAGCCGCAAGTTAATGATTTCGCTTTTGGATGAGTACGGCTCGTTGCTCTAGCCGGTTTCGACAGAGGGGATCATCAGCCATGCTTTTGCTTTCTCTTCCGAAAGGAAGATGATGGCCATTGGCAACACTGGAGTGGACGCATCCAGCGAGCGAGTGGCTCAAGTTGAGAATGTCGGTCATGATGAAACAGCCAAACAATGGCAGGAGTACGTTGGTCCTACTTTTCCATGCATAGTGGGATGTAGTATTACCTAGCTAGTCAACATAAGACGTACGCACGGGATCACTTCAGCCCCCGTCCCCGTCCCCCGTGCCGCTCCGCGAGCGGCCCGGGCGGAAGCCTAGACCGCCGCGCCGCTCTCCTTTTTCGCCTTCCTTCTCCCTCGTCGCCGCCAGGGGACGCCGCCGGGCAAAGACTACGCATGCGTCGGCGGCGGCGGGGCTTCCTCCCCCATCGCGAGGCTTCTGGGCGGCGCGGGACGGCCGGCCCTCGCGGCGGCGCTCGGCTCGGTGGCAGGTCGGGCCGCCGGCGCTGGGCGGGGCTCCCCTGCTTGGTGGCGGCGGCGTGGTCTGCGCGGGGTGGCGAGCGCGCGGGCTCCTCCTCATCCCGATCTGATGGCGCCGCGGTGGCGCCGACGCTCGGGCAGGGTGGTCGGCGCGCGTCTTCCTCCCCGATCTGATGGCTCCGCGGTGGCGTCAGTGCTCGGGCGGTTGGCTTCGGCATGTGGTGGCGGGCGTTGGGCTCTCGACAGCGCTCCGGCGTGTGCAGGCGGCGGCGGTCCCTGTGCGCGGTCGGCGGCTCCACCTCTGACCCGGACAACGCGGGGGATGGCGGCGGTCCGGCGTGACCGGCGATCTGGATGCGGTGTGCCGACGGCTCGCTGATATGCCGGTACTCCAGGGTCTGCCTGGTGGTGCTGGTGGTGACGGCGGCCCGGGCACGAGAGTTGGATCCCTTCGAGCCGATCTGGGTGAAAACTTGCCTTCGGCTCCTGCTAAGGCCGGCGGTGGCCGGCGGCGCTATCTGCGTCGTTTCCTTTTTGAAGGCATCGCCGTGGAGAAGTTCAAGGCCACTCTCTGCTACCTCCGGAGGAAACCACAGATCGGATGATCGGATGACGGCGGCGCTCTGGTGTAGTTCCTTCCTTGGGGTCGTCATTCTTGGAGGTACACACGTGATTGAGGGACCAGAGAACGAATTCTTTGGTGGAGCGGTGCTTCATCCTACACATTGATGGCGACGGATCTTGACGGCGTGGCGCAGTGCAGATTCGGAGTTCGATGTGGGAGGATGGACTCGCGCAGGAGGACGACGTTGTCGGGCGTCGTGGTGACGTTGATGGCAGAGAGACCTGGCACGGTACATGCAACAGTACATCTCTGAAGATGTATTTGTGGCAGGTGGTTGCGGCGGCCTCATATCCGGTAGGCCTCCTGGTTGAGGAGTGCGCCGGACTGGTAGATGCCCCATATCCGGCAGGTGTCCTGGTTGGGACCTCAGGTCTTAGATGTTTAGGTTTGGTTGTGATGTCTGTTTAGTATTAGGCCCAAACCATCTGCACCCCTTCATCGATTGGATATGTGTAGGGACAGTTGTTGCTTAGACGGTGGCTTTAGTTTTGCTGTTGTATGGTTTTATACGGTCTTGTGAGAATAATTAATAAAATGGTTGTATGCATCGCCCAGATGCGAAGCCCGGGGCTATCCTTCTTTTTAAAAAAGAAGACGTACGCACACTGCCCATGCATATACGTACGCCGTTCTACGTCTTGCCTGGAGACCCTGAGCAGCAAGTGTGTACGTGGCGCATCACAAGAGTAAAATCTCTGTTCGATATATATATAGCTCATATATAGCTCATACCAGTATTGCAGTACGATCCACTGCCTCGTCTGAAAAGCGTAAGCCAGGACCTTCACTGTGACGAGCAGGAGCAGGTCAAGTTAGTTGCGGAGTCGCGGTTGATCAGAGCGGGAGTTTGAACAAGTTTACACCGTACACCTTGCTACTAATAATAAGGATCTGGGATCTCACGGTCTTAGATGTTGGTTCCTGACATGAATTTACAAGCAAGCCCAGATGGGGATCTATATTGCAGCCTTCGGTTACATGCACAAACTTGCAGGCAATGGTTTATGCAGCTGGCCGGGGTGAGACTATAATGCATGCCCTTTAAAAAGAGAGAGAGGGACTATGATATTTGGCACAGGTGTGCCACATAGCTAAAACTATCACACACCTCCTCTTTCCTCTTTAATTACATGCATAATCTCTACTTCTAATGAAGCAGTTGATAGTCTCTGCTGGTCAATTTTCGTCCCACCTCTGCTGGTTTTTTTTCGTCCTTAAGAAATCAACGAAATTTCGTAGGTTAACCAGGGACAACGAAAAAAATCCCCTCCTCCTGCCGGTGCGCCACCACTCCCGCCTCCTTCCGGCGCGCCGTCATCCCCGCCACCTAACTGCGCGCCGCCGGACCCTCCTTCTTCCCTGGAGCGCCGCCACCCTGCTGCCCCCGCCGTCTTCCCGAGCGCGCCGCTGCCGCCGTCTTCCCCAGAGCACCACCGCCCCACCACCCCCGCCCACGGGACCAGTGGTCCCATCGCCGGTCTCCCCCCACCCAGATCTGCTGGAGGCGCACCGAATCCTGCCTCATTGCCGGTTCCGCGACTCGGCCGCCGCCCCAACCGCTGCAGCAGCCGAGCACCTCCACTAGGTGCCCCGATGGTTCAGACCCTCACCTGGCCCCTCCCTCGAACCCAGCGAGCCTCCGCCCGGCCTACTTCCCGCGCGAGGTCGCCTCCGCCTCCTCCTGGCGCATCGCCGCCCCCACCATCTGGATCGATGTCCCACTTGAGTTAGACGTGAACGATATGTTGAAGAGCAAGGGGGCACATGCTATTTCAGACCCTGATTCGTTTTCTCAGGTTCTTTTCCCTTCTGCAAATTCCACCCTCCTCATGATTTTGTTATTTTTGTTTTATTGAGACGGGGTGACTTAGATAACTGTGATTCAGATTCAGCAGACATACTAAAAGGGCTGGTTCTCTTTTGGCTCTGCATTGCTTCTTAAACATCAGTCTAATTTAATCCATCCGTGTAAAAACTGGATCCAAATTTGGTCTGTAATGCAACAAGTGTAAACTCAGAGTGTGGACTTTGCGGGTCTAGCTTCAGTGTGTGCTGTGTTCATCATGGTTATGTCCATGCTGCATATGAATGGAGCATCCTTGTGCTCGTGTGATCTTGCTTGTATACACCCTTCACATAAGATGGATACAGAGCCTATGATACCTTGCATTTGCATTAAAATGGACAATCTTTTTGCTAAGACCCTGGACTTTGTTCGTTCTGACATGTGCATCTCGAGCTTACGATCTATTGAATCACAGTGGAGATATTATGCGTGCAGGCAATGGCAAAGCTCCGTCAGCGTTATGATGATCTGAAAGAGCGGTATGCAGTTTCTGATGTTACTGTTTCAGTACAGAGTAAGCCGACAACATCCAACATCCTTTCTTCACTTTGAACATAGTTGATGTGTTTTCTATGGTTGGGGGAAACCCTATTGACGTTCTCTTGAACTGAACACCTTCCAGACGTGGCTTCTCAGCTAGGCTACAGCAGCATCGACTCTTTGAGCCTGGAGGACATGGTCATTGAGGTTTGCAATATAAGCATACTATAGACAGAACTGTGTCTACACAATTGGACAAAGGGCAAAAATTGCAGCTGAATATGGGACCTTTTTTTGCAAATAACTTCTCGTGAAATACTTGTCATCAAATGCAAGAGGGGTCATCGAGGCTGCCCGCAACCCTATGCCCTCCACGGACACCACCACCATGATGGCGGAAGGAAGAGTAAGAGGGGTCGTCGAGGCTGGGTGCCGCCGTGAGGATGCTGGCGCCCGTGCACGTTGATGGCATTGTGGCGGAAGGTCTTCTTCCTGGGGAGCCGCGCCCAGCCTCAGTCTCCACCCGCGGCCACGCTAACAAGATAGGTACGCCGCCGCGCCCTCGACATATTCCCTACTCCGGTGCACGTATGGTCAAGCATGTATCGCTTATCTTGCCCCATACGACCTTGGCAGATCTCAATGCTTGCTTGCTAATGTGCGTGTGTGGATGTTGCTGGTTGCTGCTGCTGTGCACGTCTGCTTGGTGTGCCCCTGCTGTTTTGTGTTCTCACCACCACATCCATGACAAATAAAATTTCTTAGTTTTCTTAGAATGGTTTGTGCCATGATCTTCATGCCAGGCAGGGTTTACATTACGCATGTGGACAACGGGATTTTGATGTCCAGTTAAACTATCACATGGTTGTGCATGTGCACTATCTATTAAACCGACAATCATTGTTTTCAGGTTCAGGTTCGATATGTCAGGGCTAAAGTACGCTCCTGAGTTAAAGAAATACCTCGAGAGACACTGTAGGTACGGTGCTATTGTTAGTGTGTTGTTGTCAGTACTACTCCAATACTTTGGTGTGTGGTTGCATAGTACTCCCTCCGTCCGGAATTACTTGTCGGAGAAATGCATAAAAATGAATGTATGTACAACTAAAATACGTCTAGATACACCCATTCCTCCGACAAGTATTTCCGGACGGAGGGAGTACTCCAATACTTTGGGGTAGTAAAAAATGTATTCGTGGTGGGAAAGCATCAGTCGTTCGTATTTGCAGAATAGCGAAATCAATAAATATTACCATTAAGAAAGCATGCATGGTATAGTGAATACTTAGTATAGCAGTCATATTTTCTTGTCAACATGCACCTATTTGGAGGCCTATCCGATATTATTGCAATCTGGTAGAACTGACATATACTCCCTCCGTCCGGAACTACTTGTCATCAAAATGAATAAAAGGAGATGTATCTAGATGTATTTTAGTTCTAGATACATCCCTTTTAGTCCATTTTGATGACAAGTATTTTCAGACTGAGGGAGTACTTTACTGGAGCTAGCACCTCATGCATAGTTATTGTATCAACCAGAAAGAAACTTCCGATCTACCATTTTACAAAACCAAATTGTATAGTGAGTAATTGAAGTGAAGTTGTTTTGGGCACCCAAAGATAATTCTGTTTGTATATTCCTGCCACTTGTATGGTTACAAGAAGCTAAATGTTGTTTTTCTTTTTTATGTTCTATAAATTATTTCCATGGTTATCTCCGATACAGTTTTAAAATGATCTTTTTGGACCAATTATATTAGCTCAAGTTGCCATTTAGTTGAGTTCAAGTTCAGACTTGGCTGCCATTTTAGTTCAGTTCAGCTAGGAGCAACGTTTAGCATTCTAGCTGTATGATATGATGTCTACACATTTCCCTCTTTTCTTTTTGTGTAATGTAATTCCAGACTCTTTAGGTTAACCACTGCCACTAATTCTCTAATGGATATGCCATGTGCATAGGAAGGGTGCGCCAGTTTTTCCTTATCTTCATCTGAATTAAATCCGTCCAGTGTGTATGCAGGAACTAAAGACATGTATTAGAGAATGAAGCATCAATCATCTTCTTGCTTATTGTTTGTCAAATGCTATATTAAAGTACTGTATCAATTCCTTTGTTATTTACACGAAGGGACGGATTAAGACCTGTGGGATCATGGCTCTTTCAGCTTGAGCGTAAGCCTCTCCGGCTGTTCCATTTACATTATAATATCTTCATGTGACAATTATGTTTATTTTCCATCCTTTTTCAGAGTATTTGTGATGTATCCTTCACTTACCATGCCACGGGGTTGTTGCGGATATTGGTGGAGGACTTGGTGGTCTAGCGCAAAATGGAATCCTAGAAAGAAGTGAAACTAATCAGCTATGGTCAGTCGGCAGAGGCGCATGCAGGTTTGTGCTTGAGGGTGCACGCGAGCCGGTGGCTACAGGCAAAGGGTACGGTCTGTGTGTGCGTGTTGTGCATAGTGTTGTGGTCGCCTGATTTGATTGTAAATCGTGTAGAGCAAAGGAGGCTTCTGTGGCGCCGGAGCAACAATTTCAGTGAGCACATGGACTTGATGCAGGGAGGGTCGTCGAAGATAAGGACGGCGGCCCGGCCTACACATGATGGAACACACATTGCCGACGATGCGGTACCAGGGCTAGAGAAGAGATCCCAAGGTATGCATGAAGCCTTCTTAGTTAGTTTTTTAGTTGAGCGACTGCATAACTGAAGAATTTTGTGTGTGTAGTCTTTCAAAGTTGATTCAGACATAGCCTTACAATTCAAGAGCAACGGTGTCTGAACTTTTCAAAATTATATCAATTATTATACTGTTTTTGGATTGTTGATGAGAGATGTAGATTTGTGATACTGGTTGCAATGAAGTTTGGTTCAGTAATTCAGTGTTTAGACATACAAGATACTATACTATAGCTCAGGGTTAAAAAAATTGGTCACTTTGTTTCATTCTAGAATGCCCGCCGCAGTACTGCATTGCCACTATCTTCAAAGACGCGTCGCTGGATGTTGTTAGGGATTTCTTCTGGGATGATGACTTCCGGGTCAAGAACACTTGGGACAATATCTGCAGCACGAGATTGAACGACGGGTGCACAAAGACTGGAACAATGGTTGTTTGCTGGGTCAGGAAGGTGAGGTATCTGCGTGATATCCCTGGCAATATTTCTGGAATGCATTACAAACTATATAAGTTTTGCCGTCACTGCTTGCCTTGCCTGTGCAATTTCCATTCTTCTGCAACGACAGGGAGTATGTTATCGGTCGCAGGGTCTGGGCATCGGGAAAGACGTACTACTGCGCTAATAAGGTATGTGATGAAATAGTACAACTTTATATGTTAGGGTTCCTTTACGACAGGGAGTATGTTATCGGTCACGTGATTGCTTTTACAGCCATTTTCAGGGTTCCTTTACTACTATACATGAGATGGAAACTCTTCCTGTTTTTGTTCCATGTTCCCGTTTGCAAATTTTCATCACGTGATTGCTTTTACAGCCATTGCCGCTTCGTCCATATTTGGTTATGATGCACTGCATTCTATATCCATCAGTTCCAAGCATATTTCTCCTTTCTATCTGTAGTTCCTCACACTAGATAAGCGAAGGACGATGCATAATATGATCCCTCCCTCCCTCTCTCTCTCTCTATATATATATATCTAAATTCATGGTAGCAAGAATCACTACGTACTGATACTAATTAAGCTATACCTTTCAGGTGTTTTATGAAATGTCCTCCGTCCGAAAATACTTGTCATCAAAATGAATAAAAGGAGATCACAATGTTGGACACGACCACCTAAGAATTGAATATTTTTAGTTGGAATACTATTTTAATGATCAATCACAATGTTGGACGCGACCACCTACTTATTCCCGAGACTTTAAGTCTTTGGTGGCTTAAGCACAATATGCCCGGCATATGTTCTACATCTGCGGCATGTAATGACCCTACTGGCATTTCAAGAGGTCTGTAAATACAACACTCTTCCAAAGTATTTCCAAGTAAGTGTTCACCTCATGAGATTTATTAAATGTTTTAGATATCTCGCTTGTGAATGCTCATCGGTAGCTAATATCCTGAGTATTTTGATAACGGGTTTAGGTTTGGACGGTTATTGAGCCTGCATTGATGAAATAGTTGACGAAGAAGGAACTGAAATGAGGTTATTGAAGCTGCATTTAAGAATCTTGGTTGATGAGCTGATATCTGACCAAAAACTCAAGAACTAGAAGCAAGCCTGACATCCTTTTTCTGTAATCGGTATGTTCTCGGTAGCAACCCTGTCATCCTTTTCTATCCACATGATGCTTAGGGGGCGTTTGGATTAGCACCAACGCCGACCCTATCTGTTTTTTGGCATGCCCTTGCGATTTGGGCCCTGTTTGGACCATCGCCAAAATATTGGCTCGCCCTGGCTCGCCCCGAAGGCTCAGTGTTACTTCTGCCAACTCGTGGGCGCATCGAGGGCGCCGAAATTGGTCGCCAAAAAATTGGCGAGCACGTCCCTCGCCGGCTGATACGAGGATCTCGTGTTAGTTTTTTTAATCTTGTATAGTTCGAACAATCGGTGCGGCGGATTAATCGGCTGAGTATTTCTTTGGGTCGTTCTGATCACTTAGATCGCGCAACTAATTCTGTTTAGCACAGTCCAATAGCCGGAGAAGAAATAGTACTACTAAATTACGGTTGTTTGTCTCTTTTTCTTTTCTTGCGAATGAAATTGTCTCTGTTTTCGTAAAGGCAGCGCAAGTTTCGTTGAGCACAAACGTTGTATCTTTTCATTGTTTTTGTGAATGACCCATTTCATTTCTTTCTGCATGCTACAGTTAATTAAGTGTCCATATTACAAAAATAAAGTTTTGAGTTTATTTGTTATTGGCTCAACATTATAACTAAAAACACAAATCAATTCAAGTTGTCAAACCAAATGTAATATCTGCCAACATTTTGGAAGGTTCAGTGGCTATAAACCAAACAATAACAACTTGCCAATTTTTTGGTCATGCCCTCACTTTGGTCATGCCAAAAATTTGACAGGGCAAATTGGGGCACAAACCAAACACACCCTTACTGTTTTTTGTACTTGTTCATCACCAATCAATAAAACATTGTGTATTCATTGCATATGGTGAATGGCCTTCTAGATTTGTGAATTCATAGGTAGTTATACAACAGCAGAGCCATGTTCTAAAAACAGATTCGATCCTTTCCTTGGTTTGGAGTTGGGTCCCGAAGAAACGTTCGAGCGCATGAAATCAGTTCTTTTCAAGAACGCAATTGCTTTTTTTCTCTCATAGATTCCACTCGTAACATATCACAAGTATCTTCAGTCTAAGGAAATAAGAAAAGTGAACTTACATGATTTATTTAAATTACTAAATAACTTACTAGATAATGTATATTTCCGTTTGAGCATTCCAAAAACCGAATGCCACTCCATTAAGCTGTAGGATGCATAAGGTAAGGGAAATATAGGAAGCCCAGACATCTGTAGTAATAACAAAAGTGGAAGAACAAGGGCAAGAAAATATGTAAAAGGGCCAATGATAGGCGGAAAAAGATTCACGTGGTTAATAGTTCATGTTTTGCACCAAGGAAGAACGAAGGAATGGAACCAAAGAGAAATGAGTGAGCATACACCTTTGCTAGATATTATGAACTGAATTAATGTACAAAAACACATATTGTTATCTTGGTGCATGTAGTTATTTAATTTAACAACTTGAATTCCACATGAAGCGTACTGTATTGGACTTCTCTGGGCTTTACATGTGCTCATATTCCATAATTTGGATCAGAAATGAAGCCTATGCGTATGTATAAAGCATTTGCATTATACTAATATTGTGTGTGTTGTTTTCATGAACTCCATAGCAGATATCCCGATTCAAAGTAATATAGCCAGAGATGTTAACATTTTTTGTTGGAAACACAAGCACTAATTTTTTTTATTGCATTTGAACTAGATATGGTTGTATCTTAGAGATTGTTGCTTTGGACAGGATTTACTATATTTTTGCAGCAGGCTACATGCTTCTCTGAATGACCATTTAAGGAGTGAACATGAATTGCTGATGTGTATGTTCCATGCTCCATGGGGAGGGAACAAGGATTGATTTTCGCCAGGAGTAGGGAGAGTATGGTGAGTTACTTCTATGCTTTAAGGGGCTTCCAGAACTACTTGATTGTGAAACAAGTCACTAGGTACTGCTCAGATGAATTATATGGATTGTACCACCGTCCGTCCAAGCTGTAGAAACTCCTATCCCTGAATTTCTATTTATTGGAACCATTAGATTTATTAGTATTTTAGTCATTACATTTCTACAGAGGCTATGTGAAGCAAAGAAACTCCTATCCCTTTTAAATTTTAATACATGTATAGCAACGACAACTAAAACCACGACAAGTAAATCGATTTACTTGTAAAGTACTACATATTTACTACATGTAAAGTACTACTCCCTCCGTTCCGATTTACTTGTAAAGTACTACACTGTTCTTTGTTACATATTTACTGCATATTTACAAGCCTCTTATCTTTATTACTACACTGTTCAGCTGTGAAATTGACTACAGCGTACATGCATACTTACCAGACTTGCCTAACAGAAGCACAAACACAAATGGACACTCTGCAGTTGTATCAGACACACCACCACAAGACATGTTGTGTGCGTCACAATTCTTAGCAGCGACCGTTACGACCGTCCAACGCCAAGATTGCTAGCGACAAGGATTTGAGGAGGACAAGACGGTAGCTATCGACAAGGATTCAAGAAGGACCAGATGCTACGGTAGTGGTTGTAATATTAGTCAAGACGAATCTGAAAAAATTGAGTTAAGTCGTGGAGATGTGGAGATATGATGGATTTTGCAAAAAAAAAAAAACAAGTAAACTTTTGCTACAGAGAACATATCGGTGTGCATGTACTGATTGCACTTGCTTCATGGCGCAATACGTTTATCCTGCTACGAAAAATGTATTGTTTTTTATTAGAGAAGGGGGGTTCCAAGGCAGAGATAGTGAGTAGAAGAAAAATTATCTACCATAAAAGACGCCAAGGTCATATGATATGCACTAATTGCATTTTCTTTATGGCGCAATATGTTTATCCTTCTATTAAAAATGTATTTTTTTATTGGAGAAGGGGGCTTCAATGGCAGAGATAGTAGGAAGAAGAAAAGTTATCTACCATAAAAAGGTCACATGACATGCATGACGATCCTAAGGTTACATGTTAGCCATGTTTTTAAAGGAAAGGGTTCCAATAAAAAAAAGTCTCGCTATGGCAGGAGTAGTAAGGGGAGGGCCCGGCAGAAAAAAAGAGAGACCATGTGTTGGTGATAACAGTCGGATAGTCTGGACAACCATATTTCTCCTCCAGAGTAATGCTACATCTACGTGAAGTTCTTTTATGGGTTCAACGGACTATCGACTGTGGACCAACATGATTTAAGATCAGGGAAGGATGGGGCCAACCCCAGCTGAAAATTAGGGGGAGAAAGATGAGTTAGAAGGAGATTCTCTAAAACTCTCATAAGGGTCCGTGCGTCTAGGATTATTGTCTCCTTCATATATGGTGTGTATTTAAGATAGTCCAGACTGTTTAGATGGATAAATTTTATGAAGACAAATTCATTCTTATGCATTATGGCCCGTAGCAACGCACGAGCATTTTACTAGTTGCATTAGAATGAATCACCTTTCTTTCACGGGCATTCATTACTCTAATTACATGCATGCATCAGAAGACAAAAAAGCTGATCTCATCCTAGATTCTCCTTATTCCAAAAATTTAAAAATGTTTTGTAGCTCAAACCGCCAGTCCGATGCAAAAACCGTTTTGACGTAGAAGACTCGTCACGACGAGTTATTCAAAACTAGATCTCATGTTGGTATGTTTCGACGTATTTTTTTCCAGATCAAAAGTTACCACGCCTCGGCTACATAAGTTATCACACATGTAGTATGCAACTTACCGTGGTATTTCACATAAATTACCGGAGGCATAAACATTGTTCTCACACCTTCTCTACATGCATATGTATGTATGCACTAGAGCACAAAAAAGTCGATGTCATCTTAGATTCTTCTTATTCTCAAAATTCAAAATGTTTTGTAGCTCAAACCATCGATCCGATACAAAACCGTTTTCACATAAAAGATTTGTCGCCACGAGATCTTCGGAACTATATCCCATGTTGGTACGTATATTCCGACGACTTCTTTTTCTGGGTCAAAAGTTAACATGCCTCGGCTACATAAGTTACCACCCCTGTAGTATGTTATTCACCGTGGTATTTATACATAAATTAACAAGGTTATATTTTTCAGCAATTTTTCCCCCTTGGTCAAAAGTTACAGCGGTGTTTGTACTTAAGTTATCAGGTATGTAATTCGTGCATTACCGTGCTATTATTACATAAGTTATCAGGGGGAGGGGGTTATGTTTCCAACAACTTTTTCTCTCCTTTGTCAAAGTTACCGCGGTATTTGTACATAAGTTATCAGGTACACTGTTCTTTAAGTATCGTGCTATTTTCACATAAGTTATCGGGGGATGTTTTTAACAATCCCACCCCCCTTTGGTCAAAGTTACCGTGATGTTTATAAGTAACTTATCGGGCATGTGGTTCATATATTACCGTGCTATTTTCACTTAAATTATCAATTATGTTTTTCAATAATTTCCCCTCCTTGGTTAAAGTTACCGTGGTGTTTGTAAGTAGGTTATCGGATAGATGGTTCGTATATTACCATGGGTATTTTCATATAAGTTACCGGGTATGTTTTTCAACAACGTTTTTCTTTCTTTGGTAAAAGTTACCGCGTTGTTTGTATGTAATTTATCGGGTATGTTTTTCATATATTACCATATTATTTTCACGTAATTTATCAGGGTATGTTTTCAAGAACATTTTCCTAGGGTCCAAAATTACCGTGATATTTGTATGTGAGTTATCAGCTCTTTTGTGCGTATATTACCATGATATTTTCACATCAATTACCCGGGTATATTTTCCAACATTTTTTTCCTTGGGTCAAAGTTACCGCGGTGTTTGTATCTAAGTGTGTGTTTGGTTTGGGAAAGAACAGATAAAATATACAATGGATTTGGTTCTTCACCTCTTGGGAGACTATTTTCAACAACCATGATTTATCATCAACATATAACCCCCTATTTATGAGCAAAATTTCAACCAAAGAGAAGCTGAGAACAAAATTGATGCTAGATCTACTGCTGATGCTGCTTCAAAATTGATGCTAGCATCATTCTATTTTCATCAACAGGAGGCTCTTTCCTTCAAGCTACTACTGGCACTTGTAAAAAGCATCATCATCATTAGAAGGAGTCGCATGAGCCGGAGCTGAATGGATCAAACAACTGCTGATCTTGGTCCATGTCCACGACACAGAGACGTGCACTCTTGCAGTTGAATTGAGCAATCAAACAACAAGTATGAAAAACTGCTGCTTACTGAATGGATCTTGGTCCGTGGCCGCAACAACTCGTCACCCGTGGACACCGCAGCACCAATATTTATCTGAGAACCCCAGATGCAACCCCAGGTAGCTTTGTCAAAATATTGTGGGACTTTACCTGCAGTACCATGGGTTCCACCCGGCCACCCCAGTACGAGCTGTTCAAATCGAGAATCACCCCTTCCACCTCGAAATATTGGGCAGCAGTGCACATCTCTCCCATAGACCCCAACCAAGATCCAACGGAGGTTTCCTTCATGGGGAAATCTATGCCAACCCCACGCCTGGCCATAGAAGCTGCTGCGAAGGAAGCAATTGCTCGCCTTCGATCCGCAGTACCCTATGACCACGAACGAGGATATTATTACTTTCCGAGCCGTGCAGCACCCGGAGGAGTAACATCTTTTCCCGGTGGACGGATTGAGAGAGACCTAGTGCTAGCCAACCTTATCCAGTATATCATCGCTCAAGAGCATTTGAACCAGCGAGTGATGGATTACCTCCAGAGTCTCGCCGATTCGAATCCTCAGGTTGCAATCGACAGATTACTGAGGCCCGACCCGGAGAGACGCATACATCGACTGGTCAATCCACTTCCTCCGATAGAATAGGAGTGTATTCCATTGCCAGAGACGTTTTCTCGAGACCCTGTCCAATTACCATTCTCATTTTAGACGTCACTGCTATGTGTGTTATTTCAGCATTTATTATTGCGTTGTAACTTATGCATGGTGCCTCGAATTTGTGCGACGAGTCGAGTATTTAGTTTCTACTAGTATGAGTAATTTTCTTGTGATAAACCTTTGTAATCGCTAAAAATCCTAGAATGAGATTTCTTTTCCCTGAGTTGCTGCATCGTTTATCCCCTCACTACATGGATTATTTTTATTCACGCAGCACCACGGTAGCAGACTCACAACCGCTCGAACACATATGGAGTATTTGTTTTTCACAACGGCTCTTAGCAAATCTCGAGGACGAGATTTTTTTAGGGGGTTAGTAATTGTAACACCCCAAAAATTTAACCAGGTTTTAGTTATTAAAATTTTGCCAAGAGTTTAAATTTTTTTGCCTGCAAGAATATCTCTGTTGATTTCAAAACTTTTCTTTTAATATTAAGGAATTTTTCCCAAGTGGATCCTTCCAAAACATATTGGACTTATATGCCATCTCATTAAAAACATCTCTCAATCAGTAGATTTATTTATTAAATTATTTCACCCTGAGCTTTATTCATTAAAATGACTTGTTTTAAGTTTTTGAAGCTTTTTTTGTACTACAACCAGTTGATAGATTTAACTAAAAGTCCAACCAAAATTTGGAGATGTCATGTGATGTCTCTAAATCACTTTTGTGCAATTATAAAATTATTTCATTACATATTTTGAGTGCTACACATGTTTTTCTTCTCTGGTTCAGTGGACAATTTTGCACTACAACCCTTTTAAATATTTCTTTCTAACTTCCACCAAAATTATGGTATCATATGATTCTACTTTATGCAAAAACCCAGTGGGGTTATTTTGAAAATTTTGAGTGAATCAACCTCATCTTCATTCTGGTCCAACATGATGGTTTGTACTGCAACCATATTCTTGCTTGCTCTTTGGCCCTAGATTCTTTTCCCTACTTGTAGTCCCCCATGCTAAACCCCTAAGTCTAGGAGCATGCACTCATCGGATCATTTTTGGTTCATGAAATAATGCCATTCACATCCTATCCAGATTTGAAGTTCTGCAAAACTTGCACTAGCAAGTTTGTGTTTTTCACCAACTAACCTCACCACCCTCTTGTGCATCTAAAGAGACACTGATCTGGAAGAATTGGCCACTCCAAGAAATGCCTAGGTGCCTGTGGCATTTTGTCAAACACCTGGAGTGCATGGACAGATTTGGCATGAGTCTTTGTCTGCATTGTGAACTTGGTCTCCTGACCAAACCACCTTGTCCCTTGATCTTCCCTCTATCACTAACCTAGTTCTGTTGCTTGCCAACCTCACTTGAGACCTCTAGCATGCCCTGGCATTTTATCGAACACATTCCATGCATGCTCTGGGCGCGAGCAGAGCGCGCGTATTGCACGAGCCACGGCCGAGCCGACACGCCGCGCCCCTAGTTTTGGCCCGCTCTGCAGCGCCACGCCACGCACTCCCCTTCTCACAGCAACGCGCCAAGCCGCCCTGGTAGCCTACAGCGCCGCCGTCAGAGCGTTGGCGGCACACCGGCGTCCACAGCGCGCCCCTGCCTCAGTAGGTGCCGACAAGCCACCATCGCTCGCCAGCTGCCCCCCTTAAGCATCTCCAGCTCATTCGTAGCCTCGTCCCCTAGCGCGCGTCGCCACGTCGCCATAGCTACAGAAAGATGGTTTGCCGTCGTCCTTATCGCCGGCCACCTCGGAACCGACCTCCACCCCCTATATAAGGGCCCCGGAGCTCAATCGAGTCCTCGAGCAACCTCTAATGATCCCCCTAGAGCTGCCATGGCCAGCAGTCGAGGAGGGGAAGGCCATCATCCCCCGAGTCCGGCCGGTTCGGTCGCCGCCAAGTCCCGGCCGATTTCGTCGCCACCAGTGCCTCCCCCTCTCCACTCTCTCCACCAAGAGCCTTCCCTTCCTCCCATGAGCCCGTCCCCCTGCTCGATTTTGATCGGGAGCCACCGCAGCCCCAAACCCACTTTGCTCCTGAATGCCTCCTCCGCCGCGAAGCTCGCCACCGGCAGCTCACTCCGTCCTCGCCGACCCAGCGACCACCGGAAGGACCACCCTGGTCTTGCGGATCCATCCCGACCATCTGGAGCCCGCGAGGAGCCGCCGTTCGCCGGTGTTGATCGTCGTTACCTCGCCGTCGTTCGGGCAGAGAAAGAGGAGGGAGAGTTGGACTGGTCAAACCTGACCAGTGGGCCCCCTGGACCCACTGTCAGTGACCCCGTCCAGTCCACGTGGGATAAGTGGAAGCGCATTTCCAAAATGCGCCTTTGACGTGTACGTATATATTCGAAACGTTTTTCTTTTCTGTTTTTATTTTAATAACAGATTTTTGACCAAACTTTGACCGGCCGTATCTTTTTAAATACAACTCCAAATAAATTAATTATTTTTCCTACCTCTCTCAAATATGGTCTAGTTTATTTTAAGATTTATTCAGAAATTTTTCAAAACAACTTTTTGTGTTGTTTTGATTTTGTGTGTTAATTCATATATATTCGTTTAAATAGGATTTTTGAAGATTTCAAGATGTTTTGGAATGCACCATTCTTTCCCATGGCCTGAAGGCAAGCATTCTGAACCCCGACATAATATTTTTGGTGTGTTCGTTGACACGTTTACAACACCACCTCATTTCGAAGGACTTGTTATTTCATGTGATATGATCATTTGCATGGATGCATATTAGTGATTTCCATGCTGTTGGAAATGAGTATACTTATGATGGTAATCATCCTAATGTATCTTGCATGCATGCCAAAAAGGAATCCGGGAAAGCCTCTGCCTTGGGTAGGCGTGAGCTTGTCGCCGGTCTCCGTCGGGACGGGTATGTCCGGTATGGCATAATAAGATATAATGAGTGTTGATTGTATTGGTTGAATTATATTTGTTATACATGTCATGCAGGAAGCTATAAACCTCCTGAGTCGACCGTAGATCGAGTCTTGTTCCAGTAACCCCATACTTGTTTCGTATTACCACTCGTCTCTACAACAAGTAGAGTACGGTTCAGTAAGTTGTCAATCTCTTTCTAGCACACACCGTATAGAGAGGCCATGATGGAAGATACCGGTTGTAGCTGGTAGGCAGGCCACCTGGTACGGGAGCATGGGTGTTTCCGGTTGAGACCGAGAGGGGAGGCCACCCCTTAGAGCGCGCAATATAAATTTGATCACATGCTACGCGAGGTTGTAGCCTCCCCACTTAGAGTTTGCTTGACAGGTGTCATGGGTGATTCCAGACACGTGTGAGTTAAGCTGGTGTGTGCAAGTTAGGTGTGTTTTCAACAAAAAGACCGTAGACGGAATTAGTCCCGATGGACTAAAGGAATCCGTTACTCATGGATAAAGAGTACACCCTCTGCAGAGATTAAACCTATTCGAATAGCCGTGTCCATGGTTAAGGACTACAGTCTAGGATGGGTCAAGTGTCGGTCTTAGTGTCGGTCTTCGGAGGTGAAACTGTTAAACCAGAACTGGAAACACAACTTGTGACTTGTGATATTTATGATTATTATTTTGTTGTGGACTAACCCGTGATATTATTGATATTATCGAATATCCCTGGGATGGTTCTACCTCCTGGATATTCACTGTGTTTTCTTTTTAAAGCCCTTTATGTGGTGTCGCTCAGACGCCCGACTGTGGCATTTCTTTTAAAGCCCTTTATGTGGTGTCGCTCAGACGCCCGACTGTGGCATTTCTTTTAAAGCCCTTTATGTGGCGTCGCTCAGACGCCCGACTGTGGCATTTCTTTTAAAGCCCTTTGTGTGGTGTCGCTCAGACGCCCGACTGTGGCATTTCTTTTAAAGCCCTTTATGTGGTGTCGCTCAGACGCCCGACTGTGGCATTTCTTTTAAAGCCCTTTATGTGGTGTCGCTTAGACGCCCGACTGTGCCATTTCTTTTAAAGCCCTTTATATGGTGTCGCTAAGACGCCCGACTGTGGCATGTTTGTTATTTATTTCATAATTTTAATACTGCTATGTTATTGCATATTCATAATTAACATGCTTGTACGTATCAGAGTTTTATTTAACTTGTGCGACTGACGTCATGAGCATAAAAATATTTTCAGCACATCATTGTTATATTATACCTATGTTCATAATGTTTGCGAGTACATTCAAAGTACTCACTGGCTTGTCCCTGGCTATTGTCTTGGCCAGATTTCTTACACGGAGAGGAGCGGCCTTGATGACAGCCCCGGAACCCACGTAATGGTGATAGTAGCCTCGCGAAGATAGGAGTTAACCTGGTCAGCTGTTCCTGTGGGAAATGGAGTCCCATATACGCTGACGATCCACAAACCGCTTCCGCCATCAACCACTAGAAACCATTTGTTGTACTCACAGGCCAGAATGGTCTTGTACTACATATGTTGTATTTTGCTTTCGATTTCTGTATCAAGTTGGTGCCTCATCAGCTAACAGTTATCCTAGGGCTGGTGAGCACAAGGGCCATTTTCTGGAAATTAATACCCGGAAAACCGGTCGTGACAAACTTGGTATCAGAGCCAAGCTGACCATTGGCTAATCCTATCTTAGCCAGGTCGAAAAAAATTTAGGCAAACCAACCCACCAGACCTTAACCAAACCCCAGCCAAGCTTCTCGTGCAAGATGGCCACACAGTGACCCCGACACTTTTGGCAGTCGGTGCCCAACCTATCAACCTAGCCTGTCGATCACGCGCTAGTGACCAGCACCCAAGAGGTCTCCTTCACAATCGTGCGAAGGAAGACTCCGTCCCCTTTTTCTATAAAAAGGGGCACGCTAGCCCCAACCCAGCACAGCACATTCTCTACCCCAAGCCAAGCCATAATGCCTGGCCCCGTCGTGCACAATGAAACCACCGCAACCAACCTTGGAGGTTTTGTGACCATACTCGCAAACCTCACCCGTCGTGCCTACGCGTTAGAAGAGCCCCCAGAATATGTTGTGTACCAAGGGTCCATGAGCGGCGAGAGCCGTTAATTCTGGGCCACTGTGCACATCTACGGTAGGGGTCTATCTCCAGAACGCCCCTACAGGTTCACCGGAAGGACAACTTCCTTTGAGCCACAAGCCATCCAGCTAGCTGCTCGAGAGACTATAATACAACTCCGGCAGTTGTCACCCAGAGTTAACTGTCGCTCGTTCTACTACTACCCCAGACGCGAAGGGTATGGTAGACCACCCCAAGTTGCCAACGGAGATCACGAGACGGATCCTGCATTATTGCACCTAGTGCGCTATGTAAGTGCACTAGAGGCACTGTTCGACCAGATCACCATTGATCTGATCGCAGCTCAAGGAGAGCTGGTTCGCCGAGCCCCGGCAATCAGGGAAGATGAGCCCGACGCCGACAACCCAGTCGTACTGTTCGGACACCCGATCGAGACCCTGAGGTCAGCTTCAACCATCAACCGAGATGCTTTGATGACCCCAGAAGTGCTTCGTCGCCTTTTGGGAGCACACTCCAACGGGGTTGTGGCTAACAATCCCCGTGATGGTCATCATCGCTACCCCGACCCTGCAGTTCCTCCACCATCTCCGGCTTATCCTGACAGTGAGACACATGGAGAAGCCTCGACATCCACAAGGCACGCCCGTTTGGATATAAACGAGGTAGACTAAGCCGTACGAGTAGTGCCGAGTCTCAGTGTTTCCTCGCTTTGTAATCGTGCGATCTTGTGAATAAACGCAGCCTGTCGTTGTGCCTCTGTTTTAATAGTAGCCTTGCGTATATGTCAGCACGCTATTGCATATTTCTTCCAAGCACAACTACCAAGACCACCCCGACAACCCCCACAGTGATACGTCACTTTAGTGAGGTATGTATCTGTGGCCTTGACCTCGACCTTTGGAGCTAAGCTGGCAAATTTATTACGTTTCACCACGGTAAAATGACCCAGTTCCAGTGCTATAAAAAGGCCACCTCGTGACCTTACCAAGCACCCCACACCTTGTGCACCAACCTCACAACCTTTTTCCTGTCATGCCGAGCCCCAGTATTTATCTGAGAACCCCAGATGCAACCCCAGGTAGCTTTGTCAAAATATTGTGGGACTTTACCTGCAGTACCATGGGTTCCACCCAGCCACCCCAGTACGAGCTGTTCAAATCGAGAATCACCCCTTCCACCTCGGAATATTGGACAGCAGTGCACATCCCTCCCATAGACCCCAACCAAGATCCAACGGAGGTTTCCTTCATGGGGAAATCTATGTCAACCCCACGCCTGGCCATAGAAGCTGCTGCGAAGGAAGCAATTGCTCGCCTTTGATCCGCAGTACCCTATGCCCACGAACGAGGATATTATTACTTTCCGAGCCGTGCAGCACCCGGAGGAGTAACATCTTTTCTCGGTGGACGGATTGAGAGAGACCCAGTGCTAGCCAACCTTATCCAGTATATCATCGCTCAAGAGCATTTGAACCAGCGAGTGATGGATTACCTCCAGAGTCTCGCCGATTTGAATCCTCAGGTTGCAATCGGCAGACTACTGAGGCCCGACTCGGAGAGACGCATACATCGACTGGTCAATCCACTTCCTCCGATAGAAGAGGAGTGTATTCCATTGCCAGAGACTTTTTCTCGAGACCCTGTCCAGTTAGCATTCTCATTTTAGACGTCACTGCTATGTGTGTTATTTCAGCATTTATTATTGCGTTGTAACTTATGCATGGTGCCTCGAATTTGTGCGACGAGTCGAGTATTTAGTTTCTACTAGTATGAGTAATTTTCTTGTGATAAACCTTTGTAATCGCGAAAAATCCTAGAATGAGATTTCTTTTCCCTGAGTTGCCGCATCGTTTATCCCCTCACTACATGGATTATTTTTATTCACGCAGCACCACGGCAGCACACTCACAACCGCTTGAACACATATGGAGTATTTGTTTTTCACAACGGCTCTTAGCAAATCTCGAGGACGAGATTTTTTTAGGGGGTTAGTAATTGTAACACCCCAAAAATTTAACCAGGTTTTAGTTATTAAAATTTTGCCAAGAGTTTAAATTTTTTGCCTGCAAGAATATCTCTGTTGATTTCAAAACTTTTCTTTTAATATTAAGGAATTTTTCCCAAGTGGATCCTTCCAAAACATATTGGACTTATATGCCCTCTCACTAAAAACATCTCTCAATCAGTAGATTTATTTATTAAATTATTTCACCCTGAGCTTTATTCATTAAAATGACTTGTTTTAAGTTTTTGAAGCTCTTTTTGTACTACAACCAGTTGATAGATTTAACTAAAAGTCCAACCAAAATTTGGAGATGTCATGTGATGTCTCTAAATCACTTTTGTGCAATTATAAAATTATTTCATTGCATATTTTGAGTGCTACACATGTTTTTCTTCTCTGGTCCAGTGGACAATTTTGCACTACAACCCTTTTAAATATTTCTTTCTAGATTCCACCAAAATTATGGGATGTTGGTAGTATCATATGATTCTACTTTATGCAAAAACCCAGTGGGGTTATTTTGAAAATTTTGAGTGAATCAACCTCATCTTCATTCTGGTCCAACATGATGGTTTGTACTGCAACCATATTCTTGCTTGCTCTTTGGCCCTAGATTCTTTTCCCTACTTGTAGTCCCCCATGCTAAACCCCTAAGTCCAGGAGCATGCACTCATTGGATCATTTTTGGTTCATGAAATAATGCCATTCACCTCCTATCCAGATTTGAAGTTCTGCAAAACTTGCACCAGCAAGTTTGTGATTTTCACCAACTAACCTCATCACCCTCTTGTGCATCCAAAGAGACACTGATCTGGAAGAATTGGCCACTCCAAGAAATGCCTAGGTGCCTGTGGCATTTTGTCAAACACCTGGAGTGCATGGACATATTTGGCATGAGTCTTTGTCTGCATTGTGAACTTGGTCTCCTGACCAAACCACCTTGTCCCTTGATCTTCCCTCTATCACTAACCTAGTTCTGTTGCTTGCCAACCTCACCTGAGACCTCTAGCATGCCCCGGCATTTTATCGAACACATTCCGTGCGTGCTCTGGGCGCGAGCAGAGCACGCGTATTGCATGAGCCACGGCCGAGCCGACACGTCGCGCCCCTGGTTTTGGCCCGCTCTGCAGCGCCACGCCACGCACTCCCCTTCTCACAGCAACGCGCCAAGCCGCCCTGGCAGCCTACATCATCGCCGTCAGAGCCTTGGCGGCACGCCGGCGTCCGCAGCGCGCCCCTGCCTCAATAGGTGCCGACAAGCCACCAGCGCTCGCCAGCTGCCCCCTTAAGCATCTCCGGCTCATTCGCAGCCTCGTCCCCTAGCGCGCGTCGCCGCCACGTCACCATAGCTACAGAAAGACGGTTTGCCGTCGTCCTTATTGTTGGCCGCCTCGGAACCGACCTCCACCCCCTATATAAGGGCCCCGGAGCTCAATCGAGTCCTCGAGCAACCTCTAATGATCCCCCTAGAGCTATCATGGCCAGCAGTCGAGGAGGGGAAGGCCATCTTCCCCCGAGTCCGGCCGGTTCGGTCGCCGCCAAGTCCCGGCCGATTCCGTCACCACCAGTGCCTCCCCCTCTCCACTCTCTCCACCAGGAGCCTTCCCTTCCTCCCGTGAGCCCGTCCCCTTGCTCAATTTTGATCGGGAGCCACCGCAGCCCCAAACCCACTTTGCTCCCGAATGCCTCCGCCGCCGCGAAGCTCGCCGCCGGCAGCTCACTCCGTCCTCGCCGACCCAGCGACCACCGGAAGGACCACCCTGGTCTTGCGGATCCATCCCGACCATCTGGAGCCCGCGAGGAGCCGCCGTTCGCCGGCGTTGATCGCCATTACCTCGCCGCCGTTCGGGCAGAGAAAGAGGAGGGAGAGTTGGACTGGTCAAACCTGACCAGTGGGCCCCCTGGACCCACTGTCAGTGACCCCGTCCAGTCCACGTGGGATAAGTGGAAGCGCATTTCCAAAATGCGCCTTCTACGTGTACGTATATATTCGAAACGTTTTTCTTTGTTGTTTTTATTTTAATAACAGATTTTGACCAAACTTTGACCGGCTGTATCTTTTTAAATACAACTCCAAATAAATTAATTCTTTTTCCTACCTCTCTCAAATATGGTCTAGTTTATTCTAAGATTTCTTCAAATTTTTTTCAAAAACAACTTTTTGTGTTGTTTTGATTTTGTGTGTTAACTCATATATATTCTTTTAAATAGGATTTTTGAAGATTTCAAGATGTTTTGGAATGCACCCTTCTTTCCCATGACCTAAAGGCAAGCATTCTGAACCCCGGCATAATATTTTTGGTGTGTTCGTTGACACGTTTAGAACACCACCTCATTTCGAAGGACTTGTTATTTCATGTGGTATGATCATTTGCATGGATGCATATTAGTGATTTCCATGCTGTTGGAAATGAGTATACTTGTGATGGTAATCATCCTCATGTATCTTGCATGCATGCCGGAAAGGAATCCGAGAAAGCCTCTGCCTTGGGTAGGCGTGAGCTTGTCGCCGGTCTCCGTCGGGACGGGTATGTCCGGTATGGCATAGTAAGATATAATGAGTGTTGATTGTATTGGTTGAATTATATTTGTTATACATGTCATGCAGGAAGCTATAAACCTCCTGAGTCGACCGTAGATCGAGTCTTGTTCCAGTAACCCCCATACTTATTTCGTACTACCACTCGTCTCTACAACAAGTATAGTACGGTTCAGTAAGTTGTCAACCTCTTTCTAGCACACACCATACAGAGAGGCCATGGTGGAAGATACCGGTTGTAGCTGGTAGGCAGGCCACCTGGTCCGGGGGCATGGGTGTTTCCGGTTGAGACCGAGAGGGGAGGCCGCCCCTTAGAGCGTGCAATATAAATTTGATCCCATGCTACGCGAGGTTGTAGCCTCCCCACTTAGAGTTTGCTTGACAGGTGTCGTGGGTGATTCCAGACACGTGTGAGTTAAGCTGGTGTGTGCAAGTTAGGTGTGTTTTCAACAAAAAGACCGTAGACGGAATTAGTCCCGATGGACTAAAGGATTCCGTTACTCGTGGATAAAGAGTACACCCTTTGCAGAGATTAAACCTATTCGAATAGCCGTGTCCATGGTTAAGGACTACAGTCTGGGATGGGTCAAGTGTCGGTCTTAGTGTCGGTCTTCGGAGGTGAAACTGTTAAACCAGAACTGGAAACACAACTTGTGACTTGTGATATTTATGATTATTATTTTGTTGTGGACTAACCCGTGATATTATTGGTATTATCGAATATCCATGGGATGGTTCTACCTCCTGGATATTCACTGTGTTTTCTTTTTAAAGCCCTTTATGTGGTGTCGCTCAGACGCCCGACTGTGACATTTCTTTTAAAGCTCTTTATGGGGTGTCGCTTAAACGCCTGACTGTGGCATTTCTTTTAAAGCCCTTTACGTGGCGTCGCTCAGACGCCCGACTGTGGCATTTCTTTTAAAGCCCTTTATGTGGCGTCGCTCAGACGCCCGACTATGGCATTTCTTTTAAAGCCCTTTATGTGGTGTCGCTCAAACGCCCGACTGTGGCATTTCTTTTAAAGTCCTTTATGTGGTGTCACTCAGACGCCCGACTGTGCCATTTCTTTTAAAGCCCTTTATGTGGTGTCGCTAAGACGCCCGACTGTGGCATGTTTGTTATTTATTTCATAATTTTAATACTGCTATGTTATTGCATATTCATAATTAACATGCTTGTACGCATCAGAGTTTTATTTAACTTGTGCGACTGACGTCATGAGCATAAAAATATTTTCAGCACATCATTGTTATATTATACCTATGTTCATAATGTTTGCGAGTACATTCAAAGTACTCACTGGCTTGCCCCTGGCTATTGTCTTGGCCAGATTTCTTGCACGGAGAGGAGCGACCTTGATGACAGCCCCGGAACCCATGTAATGGTGATAGCAGCCTCGCG
Organism: Triticum dicoccoides; assembly: GCF_002162155.2. Taxonomy (NCBI): domain Eukaryota; kingdom Viridiplantae; phylum Streptophyta; class Magnoliopsida; order Poales; family Poaceae; genus Triticum; species Triticum dicoccoides. Next base: position 416,644,305 of record NC_041385.1, read on the forward strand.
AAGATAGGAGTTAACCTGGTCAGCTGTTCCTGTGGGAAATGGAGTCCCATATACGCTGACGATCCACAAACCGCTTCCGCCATCAACCACTACAAACCATTTGTTGTACTCACAGGCCAAAATGGTCTTGTACTACATATATTGTATTTTGCTTTGGATTTCTGTATCAAGTTGATGCCTCATCAGCTAACAGTTATCCTGGGGCTGGTGAGCACATGGGCCATTTTCTGGAAATTAATACCCGGAAAACTGGTCATGACATGAAGTCAATGAGAATTATTCCTTCCAAACTTTTTATATGAGTACAATACCTAGTCATACTTGGTTCAAAAATATATCCAGGAATTTTTTATTTTTTTTGAATTATTAAATTATTTTTGAATATAGGGGGTGGAGCACCCGAGTGCTCCTAATCCGCTTCCGTCTCATCAGATAGAGAAAGTAGACTCTCACCACACATGCATCCTTACTCCTCACTTCAACTTTTTCAGTTTTATGCACCAGACCACACTTTTTCTTCCCAAGGACCCGCCTCTTACAGAGGATATCGCTGCTCCATGCGAACCTACTTTTCCTAACATCGGATCCTACATGGCGTATGAGGTATCACCCCGAGGCTATGCATTGTACATGCCCTAAAGCCTATGGTCAATCTATCTCTCCCTCCCCCTCCATCTCTCTCTCTCAACAAAGAAAGTCGATCCATTGCCATACACACAGTGGATTTGGATGAGTACTCCTAGTCCCCTAATCCTATTCGGCACTTGAGGCGTCGGTTATAGGCTACCTCATCAACCGGCGCACATGCCCCCTCTGCCTTATGCCGACCCATTCACATCTTTTTTCTCTTCTGTTAAAGTGCAGAAAAACTGAAACAAACCGCGATAACCAGCGGGACACCTTAGCTGTTGTTACTTCTTTTCTCTTCTTCAAATATAACGCTAAAGGAAAACGCAGCGGTTTCCCCATTTGGTTTTATTTTTTTGTTTTTGTTTTCACCAGTTTTTCTTTTATTTTTTCATTGCATTTTCTCTTTTCATTTTTTCCCTTTTTAATTTTTTGTATTTTTTTAAAAAATTTGAACTTTTCTTAAATTCATGACTTTTTTAAAATCTGTGAACTTTTCTTCAAATTTGTGAATTTTTTCGAATCTATAAACTTTTTAAAAAATCCGTGAACTTGTTCACAAGACAAGTAATTTTATTCAAATTCATGAACTTTTTCTCAAATACGCTAACTTTTTGTCAAAGTCTATGATTTTTTTAAAAAAATGATGATTTTTTTTCAAATTTGTTGATTTTTTCTTTCAAAATGAATGAACTTTTTTCCAAGGTTGATGGAATTTTTTTTCAAGTTTGTGACTTTTCTGCAAAGATTATGTGATTTTTTTTCAAAATTGATGGACTTTTCTCAAATTTGTGAACTTTTTAAATATTAATGTATTTTTGTCAAAATTGTTAAACTTTGTTAAAAAATAACCTTTTCAAATTCATGATTTTTTGAATCCTTTTTCTATTTCATGTTTTCTTTTTCCAAATAATTTATACTAGGTGTATAATATATGTTATACGCAGGACTGAAAGGGTGACTATTGTTTCCTCGTAGTAGACAACATGTCGAGGTCGGTCTACTCACTAGTGGTTATCTCAGTAGGACGTCGACAAAACATTTTTCTTCGTGTTTTCCTTTTCAGCATGTTGCTCGGCCAGCCCGCTAGGCGCCACGTGCGAGCGCCAACAACGCTAACTGGCACTTAGAGCGCCAAACAGGAGGGAGCTTCTGCTGGACGCTCTTTGCGTCAAATTGGTGTCGACGCACAAGGAGGCAGCCTGACTGGGCCGGCCCATCGAGCTGTACTGTGTGAGAAGAAAGGGAAAGCAAAAAACAAGCCAGGCACGATGCTAGGAATCGAACTTACGACCTAACGATTGCAACCGCGTACTCCTGGCCACTCCAGCTGACTAGAGTTTATGTAGTATAACAACGCATATCTAAAAGAACTCAGGATGCCTGTACAACCAGCCAAATCTACTGTAACGAGCCGGAGTTAGTTACTGTAGTGAACATCTTAAAAACAAAATGAATATTTTGAAAAAGTGCAGATATTTTTTCAATTTCTGGACAAAGTCTCGTAGACAGGAAAGTTGCATATGCCTGAATTTTTTAAATCGCAAAAAGTGTTTGCAAAAACGTAAATCATTTTTTGTAAGTTGTGAACAAATTATGAAATTCTGAACATAATTTTAAAGCATGAACATCTTTAAAATTTTGAACAAATATTACAAAAATGGAACATTTCAGGAAATTCCACGCAAAAATTTGAAACCACGAACATTTTTTGAATATCTGAACAAAAATTTAAAAATATAACATTTGAAGAAATATCTAACAAAAATTTGAAACCGCAAACATTTTTTTGAAATTCTTGAATACTCTTTGGAACGCAAACATTTTTTGCATTTTAGACCAAATTTTGCAACTACAAACATTTTTTAAATTTGTGAACAAAAAATTGAAAAATGGAAAATTTCATGAAATATCTAACAAAAATTTGAAACCTCGATTTTTTTAAAATTCTTCAACATTTTTTGCATTTCAGACCAAATTTTACACTGCGAACATTTTTTTGCCATTTCAGAAGTTTCTTCAAAATATGAACATTTTAAAAATTTGTGGACAAATTTCGAAATATGGGAGCATTTTTGAAAATTCCTGTATGTTTTTTTTGAAACTCAACCATTTTTTGAATTTGTGAACATATTTTAGAAAGAGGAAATTATTTCAAAATCTGTAAAAAAATTGAAACTCCAAAAAATACAAAGTTCACAAATAACGAGAACAAATTTTGAAACTCCAATTTTTTTGAATACGGGAACAATTTTTAGAACAGGAACGTATTTGGAAAATATCTGAACAAAAAGTTGTAAACATGAACATTTTTTGAAAACGCGAACAATTTTTTGGAAAACACGAAGAGTTTTTGAATAATGGGAACAAAAATGTGAAATTCCAATTTTTTTTTAAAATTTAAACGAATTTGAAAACACAAAGATTTTTTTGAAAATCACGAACAAATGTTGAAACTCCGAACAAATTTTGTACATTTTTTTGAAAAGAATGATTTTTTTTTGAAACGTAGACAATAAAAATCCGAGCAAAGTAGAACTTTTTTTTAAAAAATATTGCGATTTTTCTAAAAGAAAAATAAAAGGAAGAAAGAAACAGAAAAGTGAAAACGAAAAAATGCGACAAAAGGAACAGAATAGCAGCCTTCTTGTATGTATAAGACACTAGTGTTGTTAAGCTCATGTGGCTAGCAACGTACGTCCACGAGAAGGAGGTTTGAGGTTTGATTCCTAGGTCTCTTCGTTTTTTTTGAAGGATTTTCTCTGTAGGAAGCACCCGTCATGGGCCGGCCCACGAAGGATCGATGGGTGTGCGACAAGTCGACACTTTGCCACAGAATGTGGCGGATTTTCTCTGCAGGAAGCACCCGTCATGGGCCAGCCCACCAACGATAGATGGGTGTGCGACAGGTCAACACTTTGCCACAAAATGTGGTAGGGTTTTCCGAACTGGAGGTCTCAACTGGTCGAGCGATCAAGGGAGCAAGTTGGGCTTTGCTGGGCCGGCCCAAGTGAAGATGCGTATGAGTGCTGGTGCACCAACCACCGCCTTGAGTGTTGACGAGGTTCCCCCTAAAAAAGGGTGTTGACAAGGATTGTCTGAAAAAAGTGTGTTGGCGAGGAGGACTCGTCCAAGGCGCATAGGGCGTGGTTAGGAGAACTCTCACCCGCATGCCATCCTAGTGGGTCGAGGCCCAAAACATTTGCTCAACGAAAATGGATCACTCGTCTTAGGGTAGTGTACGTTACAACAACTGCTTCTGAAAAAACAATTAACCATAGACTGGTTCATCATTGGCGAGTGAAAACCGTTGATCGGTTCACCATTGACCACTTCATTATTGACCAAAGTAGCAAAAATTGTATCGTGAAAAATGGAAAAAAAAATTGTGAATTCAAAAGAGTTCATGGGTTCAACAAAACTAATGAATTTTAAAAAATTGACAAACTAAAAAACCTTCATGATTTTAAAAATCATGGATTTGAGAAGGTTTGTGCATTTGAAAAAACTTCTATATATTTATAAAGTTTGTAAATTTTTTTAAAAAGGTACATGGATTTTCTAAAAATAACAAACTTTGAATAAAAAGTTCGTGGATTTGGGAAAAGTTTGCGAACTTTAAAAAAAAAATCTTGTATTTTTAAAAAATTCATCAAATTTGAAAAAAATGACCAGGAATTTGAAAAATGTTAATGGTTTTGAAAAAAAGGTCATTGATTTGAAAAAAAGCTTATCAGCTTTTAAAAGAGGTTCACGGATTGAAAAAAGGTTCATCGGTTTTGAAAAAAAGTTTATGAATTTGAAAAAAGGGGGAAAGGGAAAACAAAAATGAAAGAAAAAAATGAATAATACTATTAAGGGAACTATGAAAAAAGAAAAAGAAAAAACCGGTCAGAAGCTTCTAAAAGCTTCCCAAAACGAATAAGAAGGTTCATAAAATCGGCTGGGCTGTTCTTGAAAAAAAACGAAACAACGTCACACTAGATCATTTGATTAGTGATGGTTTTCTGGACTAGGGGTACTCACCACATCGCATCTCGACCAGGAGAGCCGGGCCGAAGACCCCCATGATGATTTATTGGCGGGCCACGTTCATCAAAGCCCACAACACGAAGATGCACTACTTCAGGATGGTCCAAACGAGACACTACAATCAGAGACCCTTTGTCCAAACTGTGCGCGATGCATTAGTCGCAGACGGTGGTGTAAGAAAACCGTCAAAAATGATACAAAACGTTTGCGATGGTAGAGACATCAAACATGTTTCAGATTATAGTTGTGTGTTTGATACGCGGCACACGGTTCACTTGCGTGAACTGTTTGCGATGAGCATAACAACAAAAAACGGTCAACCATATAAATGTGTGTGCGACATACGGCATACAGTTCACTTAGATGAACTGTTTGTGATTAGGAAACACAACAGAAACGGTCAGCCAGATCAAGGTGTGTGCGATATACGACACACAGTTCACTTGAATGAATTGTTTCCGATGAGCAAACACAACAGAAACGGTTCAACTTAACAAGATGTGTGTGATACGTGACAAACAGGTCAGTAATCAGAAATGTGTGGGAAGACCGATAGCAATACAGACGATTCTTGTTAAGAAGCCATGTGTGTTGTCAGCAAATAATTGCTGGTATGCAATTGTGAGCGATTGATGAAATCATCACCAAGGGGTTCCATTGTTTAGTCCGTGTGCGATGTAATTTGCTTTGTCCGCACAACATCTACGCTCTATCTATAGAACATCAACATATATACTTATAAGAATAGCATTGCATAACCAAATTAAGCATACAATTACATAAGTGACTACACACATAACATTTCCACACAACAAATCAAGCAATTACATGCATACTAAACTAGGAGAAACAAGCATCTAATCATCTACTTCTTGTTGCGATGATGTTTGGCATTGCTCTGCTTCCGGCTAGATCCCTGGCCGTTTTGGGGAAGGAGGCACTTCCTCATGTCAACGATCCGCCTGTACATCTCGTAGCTCACGTATGCCTCCTTGACCGCGTACACGACGTGAGCATTGTAAAGTTTCTCCATCCAGGCCGAGTGCCGGACACGCTTGTCTTTGTTGCAGGAATCCTTCATGTCCCTGTAGTAGGGGTCAATGATGGCCTCGGCGAGGTGAACCAGTGAGTCATTCTCATGCTTCTTCCTGCCCCAGATCTTGTATTGGCCCACGGTCAGCCAGATCAAGGTGTGTGCGATATACGACACACAGTTCACTTGAATGAATTGTTTCCGATGAGCAAACACAACAGAAACGGTTCAACTTAACAAGATGTGTGTGATACGTGACAAACAGGTCAGTAATCAGAAATGTGTGGGAAGACCGATAGCAATACAGACGATTCTTGTTAAGAAGCCATGTGTGTTGTCAGCAAATAATTGCTGGTATGCAATTGTGAGCGATTGATGAAATCATCACCAAGGGGTTCCATTGTTTAGTCCGTGTGCGATGTAATTTGCTTTGTCCGCACAACATCTACGCTCTATCTATAGAACATCAACATATATACTTATAAGAATAGCATTGCATAACCAAATTAAGCATACAATTACATAAGTGACTACACACATAACATTTCCACACAACAAATCAAGCAATTACATGCATACTAAACTAGGAGAAACAAGCATCTAATCATCTACTTCTTGTTGCGACGATGTTTGGCATTGCTCTGCTTCCGGCTAGATCCCTGGCCGTTTTGGGGAAGGAGGCACTTCCTCATGTCAACGATCCGCCTGTACATCTCGTAGCTCACATATGCCTCCTTGACCGCGTACACGACGTGAGCATTGTAAAGTTTCTCCATCCAGGCCGAGTGCCGGACACGCTTGTCTTTGTTGCAGGAATCCTTCATGTCCCTGTAGTAGGGGTCAATGATGGCCTCGGCGAGGTGAACCAGTGAGTCATTCTCATGCTTCTTCCTGCCCCAGATCTTGTATTGGCCCTAGATGTCAACAAGATTCTGGCAGGCGATGCCCAAATTCTTGAGCACCTTTACATCGTTGGTGATGTCCACCATAATGAACATGTAGTGGGGGCTGTTGACAAACCTGGCGAAACACTCGCAAGGCCTTGTGGACAAGCAGTAGTGGTAGACCAGGACGTGATTGCGCACGCACATCTAGGCGACGACGACCTTTGGACGAGACCCGACACAAGGGCGGGTGTACTCGAGGTCGAACCCGGCCACCTTGTACTTCTCCTCACCAAGCAACAACTCCATGGTGTGGATGGAGTGCTCCACCCAGACCGGGTTGTTGGTGTACACCACCGAGAGCTCCATGAACCTTCTGTGGGTGTCCACCACGGCATGCATGGTGAACTGCTACTCATCGTCGGCAGCCGCTCGGAGCGCCATTGGAGCCGCGCAGGATACCCTCTAAGAATTTGTCGTGGTGGGTGTGCTTCTTGCAATACCGGGGCGCGATCGAAAGGTTGAAGAGACACAAGGGTTAAATGGTCGCTATAATAAATGGGGGTCGGTCGGCCTGTAATCGTCATGTCTTGTAACCACGTTCATAGCGGAGGATTCTAATGCACGCTTGAGCACCCCACACACGTTTCATTTGACCACGCGTGGGTTCGAACATGCGCCAAATGTATCGCTGGTGAGCCTGTTCCCGCACAACTGCGCAGTTTACCGCACGCAACCGTGTAAGCTTTGAAGGAAATATGCCCTAGAGGCAATAATAAAGTTATTATTTATTTCCTCATATCATGATAAATGTTTAATATTCATGCTAGAATTGTATTACCCGGAAACATAATACATGTGTGAATACATAGACAAACAGAGTGTCACTAGTATGCCTCTACTTGACTAGCTAGTGAATCAAGGATGGTTAAGTTTCTTAACCGTAGACATGAGTTGTCATTTGATTAACGGGATCACATCATTAGGAGAATGATGTGATTGACTTGACCCATTCCGTTAGCTTAGCACTTGATCGTTTAGTATGTTGCTATTGCTTTCTTCATGACTTATACATGTTCCTATGACTATGAGATTATGTAACTCCCGTTTACCGGAGGAACACTTTGTGTGCTACCAAACGTCACAACGAAACTGGGTGATTATAAAGGTGCTCTACAGGTGTCTCCAAAGGTACTTGTTGAGTTGACGTATTTTGAGATTAGGATTTGTCACTCCGATTGTCGGAGAGGTATCTCTGGGCCCTCTCGGTAATGCACATCAGTATAAGCCTTGCAAGCAATGTAGCTAATGAGTTAGTTACGGTATGATGCATCACGTAACGAGTAAAGAGACTTGCCGGTAACGAGATTGAACTAGGTATTGAGATACCGACGATCGAATCTCGGGCAAGTAACATACCGATGACAAAGGGAACAACGTATGTTGTTATGCGGTTTAACCGATAAAGATCTTCGTAGAATATTTAGGAGCCAATATGAGCATCCAGGTTCTGCTATTGGTTATTGACCGGAGACGTGTCTTGGTCATGTCTACATAGTTCTCGAACCCGTAGGGTCCGCACGCTTAAAGTTAGATGATGGTTATATTACGAGTTTATGTGTTTTGATGTACCGAAGGTAGTTCGGAGTCCCGGATGTGATCACGGACATGACGAGGAGTCTCGAAATGGTCGAGACATGAAGATTGATATATTGGACGATGCTACCTCTTGAGCACTGCATTGGTTTTCCCCGAAGAGGATAGGATGATGCAGCAAAGTAGCGTAAGTATTTCCCTCAGTTTTTGAGAACCAAGGTATCAATCCAGTAGGAGACCACGCACAAGTCCCTCGTACCTACACAAAACGATAGCAACTCGCAACCAACGCGATTAGGGGTTGTCAATCCCTTCACGGTCATTTACGATAGTGAGATCTGATAGAGATGATAAATAATATTTTTGGTATTTTTGATTAATAGATGCAAAGTAAAAAGTAAAAGGCAAAGTAAAAACAAAGCAAGTAAATAAAGTGATAGAGATTGATATGATGAGAATAGACCCGGGGGCCATAGGTTTCACTAGTGGCTTCTCTCAAGAGCATAAATATTCTACGATGGGTGAACAAATTACTGTTGAGCAATTGACAGAATTGAGCATAGTTATGAGTATATCTAGGCAATGATCATGTATATAGGCATCACGTCCAAAACAAGTAGATCGAAACAATTCTGCATCTACTACTATTACTCCACTCATCGACCGCTATCCAGCATGCATCTAGAGTATTAAGTTAAAAACAGAGTAACACCTTAAGCAAGATGACATGATGTAGAGGGATAAATTCATGCAATATGATAAAAAACCCATCTTGTTATCCTCGATGGCAACAATACAATACGTGCCTTGCTGCCCCTTCTGTCACTGGGAAAGGACACCACAAGATTGAACCCAAAGCTAAGCACTTCTCCCATTGCAAGAACTACCAATCTAGTTGGCCAAACCAAAAATGATAATTCGAAGAGACTTGCAAAGATAACTCAATCATACATAAAAGAATTCAGAGAAGAATCAAATATTTTCCATAGATAATACTGGATCATAAACCCACAATTCATCGGTCTCAACAAACACACCGCAAAAAGAAGATTACATCGAATAGATCTCCACGAGAGAGGGGGAGAACATTGTATTGAGATCCAAAAAGAGAGAAGAAGCCATCTAGCTACTAGCTATGGACCCGAAGGTCTGAAGTAAACTACTCACACTTCATCGGAGGGGCTATGGTGATGATGTAGAAGCCCTCCATGGTGGATGCCCCCTCCGGCGGAGCTCTGGAACAGGCCCCAAGATGGGCTCTCGTGGATACAGAAGGTTGCGGCGGTGGAATTAGGTTTTTGGCTCCTGTTCTGATCGTACGGGGATACGTAGGTATATATAGGAAGAAGGAGTACGTCGGTGGAGCGTCAGGGGGCCCATGAGGTAGGGGGCGCGCCCAGGGGGGGGGGGCGCCCTCCACCCTCATGACCGCCTCTGGCACTGCTTGGAGTAGGGTCCAAGTCTCCTGGATCACATTCAGTTGGAAAATCACGTTCCCGAAGGTTTCATTCCGTTTGGACTCCGTTGATATTCCGTTTCTTCGAAACACTGAAATAGGCAAAAAAACAGCTATTTTGGGCTGGGCCTCCGGTTAATAGGTTAGTCCCAAAAATAATATAAAAGTGGAAAATAAAGCCCAATATAGTCCAAAATAGTAGATAAAGTAGCATGGAGCAATCAAAAATTATAGATACGTTGGAGACGTATCAGGCATCCCCAAGCTTAATTCTTGCTCGTCCTCGAGTAGGTAAATGATAAAAAAGAATTTTTGATGCGGAGTGATACTTTGGCATAATTTCAATATAAATCTTCTTAATTGTGATATGAATATTCAGATCCGAAAGATTCAAGACAAAAGTTCATATTGACACGAAAATAATAATACTTCAAGCATACTAATCAAAGCAATCATGTCTTCTCAAAATAGCATGGCAAAAGAAAGTTCATCCCTACAAAATCATATAGTTAGGCTATGCTTCATTTTCGTCACACAAAGATGTTCCCAACTTCTATACCCCCGATGACGAGCCAAGCAATTGTTTCATACTCAAATAATCTCAAACTTTTTCAACCTTTACGCAATACATGAGCGCGAGCCATGGATATAGCACTATGGGTGGAATATAATATGATGATGGGGATTGTGTGGAGAAGACAAAAAAGGAGAAAGTCTCACATTGCCGCTGCTTATCAACGGGCTATGGAGATGCCCATCAATTAATGTCAACATGAGGAGTAGGGATTGCCATGCAACGGATGCACTAGAGCTATGAATGCTCAACAAAAGAAAACTAGTGGGTGTGCATCCAACTCGCTTGCTCACGAAGACCTAGGGCATTTTGAGGAAGCCCATCATTGGAATATACAAGCCAAGTTCTATAATGAAAAATTCCCACTAGTATAAAAAAACAACTTATGAGACTCACTATCATGAAGATCTTGGTGCTACTTTGAAGCATAATATATGAGACTCACTACATGAAGAACAAGGTGCTACTTTGAAGCACAAGTGTGGTAAAAGGATAGTAGCATTGTCCCTTCTCTCTTTTTCTCTCATTTTTTATTTGGGCCTTTCTCTCTTTTTTTTGGCCTCCCTTTTTTTTCGTTTGGAGTCTTATCCCGACTTGTGGGAGAATCATAGTCTCCATCATCCTTTCCTCACTTTGGGACAATGCTCTAATAATGATGATCATCACACTTTTTTCTTCTTACAACTCAACAATTACAACTCGATACTTAGAACAAAATATGACTCTATATGAATGCATCCGGTGGTGTACCGGGATGGTGCAATGAATCAAGAGTGACACGTATGAAAAATAATGCATGGTGGCTTTGCCACAAATATGATGTCAACTACATGATCATGCGATGGCAATATGACAAAAGTAATGTATGTCATGACGATGATGGTGGAAGTTGCATGGCAATATATCTCAGAATGGCTATGGAAATGCCATGATAGGTAGGTATGGTGGCTGTTTTGAGGAAAATATAAGGAGGTTTATGTGTGATAGAGCGTATCGTATCACGGGGTTTGGATGCACCGGTGAAGTTTGCACCAACTCTCAAGGTGAGAAAGGGCATGCACGGTACCGAAGAGGCTAGCAAAGGTGGAAAGGTGAGAGTGCGTATAATCCATGGACTCAACATTAGTTAAAAGAACTCATATACTTATTGCAAAAATTTAGAATTCATCAAAAATCAAGTACTACGCGCATGCTCCTAGGGGGATAGATTGGTAGGAAAAGACCATCGCTCTTCCCCGACCACCACTCATAAGGATGCACAAGCCAGGTACACTTCATGTTTCAAATTTGTTACACAACTTTAACTATACGTGCATGCTATGGGACTGGCAAAGTTCAACACAAGTATTTCTCAAATTCACAATTATCAACTAGCACGACTTTGATATTATTACCTCCATATCTCAAAACAATTATCAAGCATCAAACTTATCTTAGTATTCAATTTACTCAAAAGAAAGTTTCACATGTCTAGAACACTAAGTATATTAACATTAAGCAAACTACCATGCTATTAATGACTCTCAAAATAATCTAAGTGAAGCATGAGAGATCAATAGTTTCTTTAAAACAAATCCACCACCGTGCTCTAAAAGATATAGGTGAAGTACTAGAGCAAAAATTATCACGCTCAAAAGATATAAGTGAAGCACTATGAGCAAAACTATCGAGCTCAAAAGATATAAGTGAAGCACATAGAGTATTCTAACAAATTCCAAATCATGTATGGCTCTCTGAAAAGATGTGTACATCACGGATGATTGTGGTAAACTAACAAGCAAAGATTCAAATAATACAAGACGCTCCAAGCAAAACACATATCATGTGGTGAATAAAAATATAGCTCCAAGTAAATTATCGATGGAAGTGGACGAAAGAGGGGATGCCTTCTGGGGCATCCCCAAGCTTTGACTTTTTGGTGTCCTTGGATTATCTTGGGGGTGCCATGGGCATCCCCAAGCTTAGGCTCTTGCCACTCCTTGTTCCATAATCCATCAAAAGAATTCACCCAAAACTTGAAAACTTCACAACACAAAACTCAACAGAAATCTCGTGAGCTCCGTTAGAGAAAGAAAACAAAAGACTACTTCAAGGTACTGTAATGAACTCATTCTTTATTTATATTGGTGTTAAACCTACTGTATTCCAACTTCTCTATGGTTTATAAACTATTTTACTAGCCATAGATTCATCAAAATAAGCAAACAACACACGAAAAATAGAATCTGTCAAAAATAGAACAGTCTGTAGAAATCTATAACTAACACAAACTTCTGGAACTCTAAAAATTCTACCAAAATAGGAAGTCCTGGAAAATTTGTTTATTGAACAGCAGCAAAAATAATCAACGCAAAATCACGTTCCTGTGATTTAAAAAAATTATATTCGTGCGCGCAAAGTTTCTGTTTTTCAGCAGAATCAAATCAACTATCATCGTAGGTTATTCTATAGGTTCTACTTGGCACAAACACTAATTAAAAGATAAAACCACATCTAAACAGAAGGTAGATGTATTATTTATTCCTAAACAGAAGCAAAAAAAAAATGAAAATAAAATTGGGTTGCCTCCCAACAAGCGCTATCGTTTAACGCCCCTAGCTAGGCATAAGAGCAAGGATAGATCTAGGTATTGCCATCTTTGGTAGGCAATCCATAAGTGGCTCTCATGATAGATTCATATGGTAATTTTCTTTCTTTCTAGGGAAGTGTTCCATGCCCTTCTTTAAGGGAAATTGGAATCTAATATTCCCTTCCTTCATATCAATAATCGCACCAATCGTTCTAAGGAAAGGTCTACCAAGAATAATAGGACATGAAGGATTGCAATCTATATCAAGAACGATAAAATCTACGGGCACATAATTCCTATTTGCAACAATAAGAACATCATTAATTCTTCCCATAGGCTTTTTAATAGTGGAATCCGCAAGATGCAAGTTTAGAGAGCAATCATCAAAATCACGGAAATCTAGCAAATCACATAAAGTTTTGGGAATAGTAGAGACACTAGCACCCAAATCACACAAAGCATGAAACTCATAATCTTTAATTTTAATTTTAATAGTAGGTTCCCACTCATCATAGAGTTTTCTAGGGATAGAAACTTTCAACTCAAGTTTTTCTTCATAAGATTGCATCAAAGCATCAACAATGTGTTCGATGAAGGCCTTGTTTTGACTATAAGCATGAGGAGAATCTAGCACGGATTGCAACAAGGAAATACAACCAATCAAAGAGCAATTTTCATAATTAAATTTCTTGAGATCCAAAATAGTGGGTTTAGCAACATCACGGTTTTTATTTATTTCAATCCCACTATCATTAAATTCATCATCAAGATCTAGAAACTCCGAATTCTTAGAACACCTTCTAGGTAAAGGAAGATCATATTCTTATTCATCAAGATTCATATTGCAAAACAAAGATTTAATGGGGGACAGATCAATAACTTTTAGATCTTCATCTTGATTTTCATAGGAATTGGAAGAACACGCTTTAATAAAGGCATCTTTGGAAGCACGCATCCTAGCGGTTCTTTCCTTGCACTCATCAATGGAAATTCTCATGGCTTTGAGAGACTCATTGATATCATGCTTAGGAGGAATAGATCTAAGCTCTAAAGAATCAATTTCAAGAGAAATTCTATCAACGTTCCTAGCCAAATCATCAACTTTAAGCAATTTCTCTTCAAGCAAAGCACTAATTTTTTTTTGTGAATTCATAAACTCTTTAACACTACTCTCAAATTCAGAGGGCATCTTATTAAAATTTCCACAAGAATTGTTGTAGGAATTTACATAATTATTAGAAGGATTACTAGGATAAGGCCTAGGATTAAAATTCCCTCTATAAGTGTTGTTTCCAAAACTATTCCTACCAACAAAATTCACATCCATAGATTCATTATTATTCTCAAGCAAAGTAGATAAAGGCATATCATTGGGATCAAGAGGAGTATTTTTAGGAGCAAACATCTTCATAAGTTCATCCATCTTTTCACTCAAAACATTGATTTCTTCTATAGCATGCACTTTTTTACTAGAAGATCTTTCGGTGTGCCATTGAGAATAATTAGCCATAATATTATCAAGCAATTTGGTAGCATCTCTTAACGCAATTTCCATAAAAGTGCCTCCCGCGGCTGAATCTAAAAGATTTCTAGAAGCAAAATTCAATCCGGCATAAAATTTTTGTATGATCATCCATAAATTCAAACCATGAGTAGGGCGATTGCGAAGCATTAATTTCATTCTTTCCCAAGATTGGGCAACATGCCCATGATCAAGTTATTTAAAATTCATGATGTCGTTCCTAAGAGTGATAATCTTAGCGGGAGGAAAATACTTAGAGATAAAAGCATCTTTGCACTTGTTCCAAGAATCAATACTATTTTTAGGCAAAGATAAAAACCAAACTTTAGCATGATCTCTAAGTGAAAACGGAAATAACTTCAATTTGACAATATTGTTATCCGTATCTTTCTTCTTTTGCATATCACACAAATTGTAACATCCCAAATTTTCAATTTGGAATGTTATACATAGATCATCATTGCATATCATATTTTGTTGCATTGTTGGCTCGATCCTAGAAATATTACGCAACTCAAGGACCCACGGAGAGAGTTGGTAATTTCATTATTTTCATATTTGAGTTGTTCTCAAATTTTGAAAATAGGATCATTTGATTTTATTTATTTTATCTTCAATTATTTCTACTATCAAATTTCAGAGAGGGAATAAAATGACTTTCCCAAAATAAAGAAATAATGAAGATTTAATAAAAAATCAAATAGGATTTTATTTTGGAGTTTTTTGCCTTTTTATTTGGATTTAGGAAAAATGCGCGTTTTTCAAAATTGCATTTAGGCCTCAAATAAATGTTCATCATGTCCGACTTGATTTTAGAAGCCGGGGGAAATTTATTTCGGGATTTTTGGAGTCCGTTTAGTATTTCTTTCGTTTGATTTTCTGCACGAAAGTATTTAAAAAAAACGAACCGACTTACGGGCCGTACCCGAGCAGGACTCCGCCCGGGGGCAGCCTATATAAAGCGCCGCCCCGACCCGCCAGTCCACCAAGCCGCCAGCCCACCGCCGCCCAAATCCTAGCCGCGCCGCCGCCTCGAGCCCCGCGCCGCCGCCGCCAGCCGCCGCCCGCCGCCGCCGCCGGAGTCGCCGACCTCGCCGCCGCCGCCGCCGCCGCCTCGCCGATCCTGCCGCCCGAGGTTCGCCGTGCCTCGAAATCCATGCTGTCGTTTTTTTAAAAACTGATCTGTTTTCTTCGATTTTTGTCGGTTTATTTTTTTTGTTTCGGTTTATTTTATTAGATCGTTTTTTCAGTTTAGGTTAAATAGCGAGCGTTTGCCTCATTCGTTCGTTTTAACGAATGTGTTCGTCAGATTAGCCTGCTCGTCGTTTTTCTTTTTCTTGGATTTAATCCGCGATTTTTCTGATCGCGATTTCTGATCCGATTTTCGTTTTAGTATAACTTTTCGCTCGTTTATCGGAATCAGGCAATTCAAGCGCCTGGAGTTTCGTCTCAAAACCCTCTTTCCGAATAACCAACTTAAACAAGTTTTTGCTTCTGTAAAATTTGACTTAGATCCAGATTAGTAAAACGGAGCTGTTTTCTTTCGCCGTTTGACTTCCGTTGCTTCGTTTGTTTTGATTCTTTTTGCAAACCGGAGTTCTTAAGTTGTACTTTCTGGTTAGATCTTTTATTCGAGTTTTACCTGTGCATTAGATGAGTATTTATTGTATGCTCGTTTGTTTGTCTGAGATAGAATACCCGGAGTGCGCCGCCTGTTACTTCGAGTCTCTAGGTTTCGCGGATCATCAGCAAGGCAAGTAACACTTTGATCATATCTTTTCTACTACCTAGTTTTTATGCATTAGATCAAATCCTCAAACATTGCATGACTAGGATCTAATTAATATGTGGGTTGGGAAGTAGATGAGGTAGTACCTATTACCTGTTTTATTATTTCAAACCTTTGGGAGTTACTTCTACGTTTGCTTACTATGCCATGCTATGCTAGTAGACGTGGATTGGGTGAGTGTATCCATGACAGATGTGAGTTTGTAAATTAATGGTTTATTTAAGGTGGAAACTTAAACACACATCTGGGTGGATTGAGGTACCTAGTTTCCAGGACTTGCCTGTTTTTCTTCGGACCGCCACCCAGGCTCAAAGGGATCATAAGATTATTCATGCTAGAAACTTTCGTGTGCAACCACATGCTACTATGGGCTCTAGCATAGTTGACTAAGTTGTGCGAACTCTTATAGTGGTAGACTAGCAGATGTAGGGGATGTAGGTTGGTACGGTCTACCCGTTACGTAAGGTGCAAGCGCTTCTGAAAGACTATGTCTCGGTCATCCGTTTTCAAACACCATGTAGTGCGAGAAACCAAACGGAGGAGATCGAGTCATGTGGGGAAAAGTGCGCAAACCTCTGCAGAGTGTAACAATCTAATCATGGTTAGCCGTGTCCCCGGTTATGGACATCTTGAGTATCTAGTACTTGCATATCATGTGAATCTCATCATGTTACTTTAATTAATATTATTGGGTTGTTAATGAGTACTTTTAATTGGGATTGAGAATGCTGTCAACCATTCTCAATGTTTAACAACCACCATGATAGTTAAATAAATTTATTCCTTTGCAATAGGGAAAAATTGGCTTTACGCAAAACTGTAACCATAGAGCTTTCCACCAGCCAAATATGCATGTAGTATAGCTTATTCCATCATATTTCTCTATGTGTTACATTGCTAGCATATTCCATGTGCTGACCCGTTTTCGGGCTGCAACGTTTCATGTTGCAGACTTTTCAGACGACGAGTAAGGTGCTTAGGTCGTGGTTCTATACTCAGCGATGCCGTTGGAGTTGATGGACTCGCTTATTCTTCCAAGTCTTCCGCTGTTATCGTATTTAGATGGCCTTAAGCCATATTTATTTTAATAAATTCTCTCTTGAGACATTCGATGTAATAAGTGTGTGATTGCTACTCTGTTATAAATCCTCCAAGTACTGTGTGGTGTCAGCATTACTGATCCAGGGATGACACCTGAGCACAGAGATCAGACTGTTTGAGGTCTGGTCGCTACACAAATCAACAAAATTGTTTAGATGAGTAGCGGCATCTTCGCTAGGAAGGCCGGCGAATTGATCTTTCATAACAAGATTCAGCAAAGCGGTATTGATTTCACAAGACTCATCATTATTAAGAGGAGCAATCGGAGTACTAAGGAAATCATTATTATTGGTATTCGAGAAATCACACAATTTGGTATTATCTTGCGCCATGGCAACAAGTAATCCAACACACAAGCAAACAGAAAGGCAACGAGAAAAAGGCAAACGGAAAAGAGAGGAGGAGATTGGGAAAGAGAGGGCGAATAAAACGGCAAGGGTGAAGTGGGGGAGAGCAAAACGAGAGGAAAATGGCAAATAATGTAATGCAAGAAATAGGGATTGCGATGGGTACTTGGTATGGTTGACTTGCTTGCGTGAGCTCCCCGGAAACGGCGCCAGAAATTCTTCTTGCTACCTCTTAAGCACTGCGTTGGTTTTCCCCGAAGAGGAGAGGATGATGAAGCAAAGTAGCATAAGTATTTCCCTTAGTTTTTGAGAACCAAGGTATCAATCCAGTAGGAGACCACACACAAGTCCCTCATACCTACACAAAATGATAGCAACTTGCTGCCAACGTGATTAGGGGTTGTCAATCCCTTCACAGTCACTTACGATAGTGAGATCTGATAGAGATGATAAATAATATTTTTGGTATTTTTGATAGATAGATGCAAAGTAAAAAGTAAAAGGCAAAGTAAAAACAAAGCAAGTAAATAAAGTGATAGAGTTTGATATGATGAGAATAGACCCGGGGGCCATAGGTTTCACTAGTGGCTTCTCTCAAGAGCATAAATATTCTATGGTGGGTGAACAAATTACTGTTGAGCAATTGACATAATTGAGCATAGTTATGAGTATATCTAGGCAATGATCATGTATATAGGCATCACGTCCAAAACAAGTAGATCAAAACGATTCTGCATCTACTACTATTACTCCACTCATCGACCGCTATCCAGCATGCATCTAGAGAACTAAGTTAAAAACAGAGTAACACCTTAAGCAAGATGACATGATGTAGAGGGATAAATTCATGCAATATGATAAAAACCCCATCTTGTTATCCTCGATGGCAACAATACAATACTTGCCTTGCTGCCCCTTCTGTCACTGGGAAAGGTCACCGCAAGATTGAACCCAAAGCTAAGCACTTCTCCCATTGCAAGAACTACCAATCTAGTTGGCCAAACCAAAAAGGATAATTCGAAGAGACTTGCAAAGATAACTCAATCATACGTAAAAGAATTCAGAGAAGAATCAAATATTTTCCATAGATAATACTGGATCATAAACCCACAATTCATCGGTCTCAACAAACACACCGCAAAAAGAAGATTACATCGAATAGATCTCCACGAGAGAGGGGGAGAATATTGTATTGAGATCCAAAAAGAGAGAAGAAGCCATCTAGCTACTAGCTATGGACCCGAAGGTCTGAAGTAAACTACTCACACTTCATCGGAGGGGCTATGGTGATGATGTAGAAGCCCTCTATGGTGGATGCCCCCTCCGGCGGAGCTCCGGAACAGGCCCCAAGATGGGATCTCGTGGATACAGAAGGTTGCGGCGGTGGAATTAGGTTTTTGGCTCCTGTTCTGATCGTACGGGGATACGTAGGTATATATAGGAGGAAGGAGTACGTCAGTGGAGCGTTAGGGGGCCCATGAGGTAGGGGCGCGCCCAGGGGAGGGGCGCCCTCCACCCTTGTGACCGCCTCTGGCACTGCTTGGAGTAGGGTCCAAGTCTCCTGGATCATGTTTGGTTGTAAAATCACGTTCCTGAAGGTTTCATTCCGTTTGGATTCTGTTTGATATTCCGTTTCTTCAAAACACTGAAATAGGCAAAAAACAACAATTCTGGGCTGGGCCTCCGGTTAATAGGTTAGTCCCAAAAGTAATATAAAAGTGGAAAATAAATCCCAATATAGTCCAAAACAGTAGATAAAGTAGCATGGAGCAATCAAAAATTATAGATACGTTGGAGACGTATCAGACAACTATATTTGGACACCGGAATGGTTCCGGGGAATTATCGGATATATACTAGAGTACCGGGGGTTACCGGAACCCCCCCAGAGGTTAATGGGCCTCATGGGCCCAAGTGGAGGAAGAGGAGAGGCGGCCAAGGGGCAGCCGCGCGCCCCTCCCCCCAAGTCCTAATTGGACAAGGAGGGGGGCGGCGCCCCCTGAGGGAGTCCTGGACTAGGGGGTGTCTGGATAGCCGAACTATCATCATCAGCCGGACTCCAAGACTATGAAGATACAAGATTGAAGACTTCGTCCCGTGTCCGGATGGGACTTTCCTTGGCGTGGAAGGCAAGCTTGGCGATACGGATATTTAGATCTCCTACCATTGTAACCGACTCTGTGTAACCCTAGCCCTCTCCGGTGTCTATATAAACTGGAGGGTTTTAGTCCGTAAGACATAACAATAACAACAATCATACCATAGGCTAGCTTCTAGGGTTTAGCCTCCTTGATCTCGTGGTAGATCCACTCTTGTACTACCCATATCATCAATATCAATCAAGCAGGAGTAGGGTTTTACCTCCATCGAGAGGGCCCGAACCTGGGTAAAAACATCATGTCCCTTGTCTCCTGTTACCATCCGCCTAGACGGACAGTTCGGGACCCCCTACCCGAGGTCCGCCGGTTTTGACACCGACATTGGTGCTTTCATTGAGAGTTCCTCTGTGCTGTCACAATCAGGAAGGATGCCTCTTCCCGTCTTTAAAGACGGTACCATTGCCAAGAGAGCTTTGGCCACCGGACAAACTATCTGGTTAGGTGGTTTTCTTATGACCGCCTGTTCGGCCGCCGCTCCGACAACGACATCTCGGGTCATCAAAAGCGATCTTCATGTCAACTCGGAATTCGCTGGGCTGCTAGATCCGATGGAGCTCTCCTCCGTAAACGAGCTCTTGGATCGTATCGCCGCTCTGGGAGTCGCTACAGACTATGATCAGATTGGGCTTAAAACCGATCTGAGAGAGATCAACTCTCCCCAGGCTACCCACCACGTTGCGGTGGTGGAGGAACAACACGACGACTCTTCTTCTATATTAAAGACCAGTTATGTCCGGATTCCTGATCCCTCCATGATGGATTCCCGCGGAGGGACAGACGTCAATCAAGTACTGAACCTAAAGTCAGGCAGCAGACCAGATTCGTTGGACAACATCCAGCAATCCGAGCTTCCAAATTCGGAAACTTTTCGGCCCTTGAGGCTCAAGTTGGGCAGGGTTCCGGACTTAATGCCACCCGCCCACCCAAACATAAGCGATCTATCTCAAATCCGGCAAGAGCCCACGGAGACAGTACATCATTACTGGGCTAGATTCCTCCTGGTTATGGACAGGATAAAGGACTGCCGTGAGGAAAACGCAATCTCAATTTTTTGCAACAATTGCACGGACAAGGGAATTTTGAACGCCGTAAGTCGTCGCGAAATTACACGCTTCGCTGACCTGGCGTCCATAGTACGAAAGTACTATGCGATGGAGAGTGCCTGGAAAACCAAAACTAAGTTTTGGGACAATCCAGCTCCGAACACAACCCTAGTCCAAAATAAAAGGGTGCATCACGCTCAGGCACCTGGGACAAAAGCCAAAAAGCAAAAAACCCCTAAAGGGCACGGAACCGTACTGGAGGGATGGCTCAGTGGACCCTATAAAATCCATAGTACAAAGGGCGCCACTCCAACTCATAGCCTTCGGGCATGTTGGATACTATGGCAGGTGGCCAAAAGTGGCGAAGAGCTTCTAGCCCCGGATAACCAGCCCAACAGTACCAGTACGGTATTAACAGTCTTCGAGACTTTCGCATCAAATAATATGCGGAAACGAACAATCCGCAGCCTCGCCGAAGTATACCAAGTAGCAACAACAAATCCATGGAGCGACACGGCTATCACCTTCAACGCCAGCGACGAACCTAAATTCCGAACAGCCCGAGCACCAGCCGCATTGGTCCTCAGTCCAATAGTGGACGACTTTTGTCTTACCAAGGTACTCATGGATGGTGGCAGCGGATTAAACCTCATCTATGAGGAAACCCTTTGAAAAATGGAAATAGACTGGAGCCGCATTGAACGAAGCAACACAACCTTTAGAGGAATAATCCCTAGTCGGGAAGCATGCTGCACAGGAAAAATTACACTAGATGTAGTGTTCGGCTCGCCGGACAACTACAGGTCCGAGGAGGTCACGTTCCAAGTGGCCCCGTCAGCAGCGGATATGACGCTTTATTAGGGCGAGAGGCATTCACACTTTTCCAAGCTATACCCCATTATGGGTACATGAAGCTTAAAATGCCCGGGCCCAATGGAATCATCACTCTTGTCAGTGATCCGGACATAGCACTCCGCACCGAAAATAAGACAGCCGCACTAGCCCTAGAGGCACTATCCGAAGCCCTAACGGCAGAGGAACTCACTGCGCTGCGCTCCACGGTGAACAGGGACGATGTGATACTCGATAAGAGATCCAAGTCCACCTCTTTTAAACCAGCAGATGAAATAGTCAAATTCCAAGTCCATCCAACGGACCCCACAAAGACAGCCTCCATTGGGGCACAATTAAACCCTGATGTAGACGCCACACTACGAGAATTCCTTCGGGAAAATTGGGACATCTTTGCCTGGCACCCTTCAGATATGCCAGGAATCCCACGCAGGTTGGCAGAACACAGCCTAAACATCCTAAAAGGATTCAGGCCAGTCAAAGAGGCTCTTCGGCGATTTTCCGAACCGAAAAGACAGGCAATGGGAGAGGAGCTAGCCAAACTATTAGAAGCCGGATTCATCAGAGACATCAAACATCCGGACTGGCTAGCAAACCTGGTAATGGTACCAAAAAAGGACAAATCTTGGCGCCTGTGTGTCGATTTTAAAGACCTTAACAAGGCTTGTCCAAAGGATCCTTTCCCCCTTCCCCGCATCGATCAAATCATCGATGCTACCGCAGGGCACGATTCATTGTGCTTCCTCGACGCATACTCCGGCTACCATCAAATCAAGATGGCGGAGACAGACCAAGCAACAACGGCATTCATTACTCCATACAGACCATTCTGCTTCAACACAATGCCCTTCGGACTCAAAAACGCCGGCGCAACATATCAACGCATGATTCAGACATGTCTGGCTACCCAGATCGGCAAAATAGTGGAGGCATACGTAGACGATGTGGTCGTCAAGACCAAACACGTCGAAACTCTAGTAGACGATTTGAGGCTCACATTCGACAACCTCCGAGCATATGACATTAAGCTCAACCCGGAAAAATGCGTCTTCAGCGTACCAGCCGGAAAGCTCTTGGGCTTCATTGTATCCGGTAGAGGAACTGAAGCAAACCCAGCCAAGATCCGAGCTCTATCACAGTTGGATATCCCAAAAGACCTCAAACAGATACAAAAATTGACTGGATGCATGGCGGCCCTAAGCCGTTTCATCTCCCGTTTGGGAGAAAAGGCATTGCCCCTCTATCGCCTCCTCAGGTGCACCGAACACTTCGAATGGACGAATGCTCCCACGGCCGGACTCAAAGAAATAAATGCCATATTGGCAACAAATCCGGTCCTGGCCGCGCCCAACTTGGGCGAACCAATGTTGTTATATATCGCGGCAACACATCAAGTTGTAAGCGCGGTGCTCGTCGTCGAACGAGAAACAGAAGGGCACAAATTCCCTCTTCAAAAACCAGTGTACTACGTATCCACTGTCCTAACTCCATGCAAGTCCCGGTACCCACATTATCAAAAGATAGCATACGCAGTGTTCATGGCATCCTGGAAGCTGCGACACTACTTTCAAGAGTGTCCGATAACAGTGGCCTTCGAAGTACCTCTCAACGACATTATAAACAACCGCGACGCGATGGGCAGGATTGCAAAATGGGCCATTGAGCTCTTACCATTCGATATAACCTACAAACCACGGCGAGCTATAAAGTCGCAAGTTTTGGTGGACTTCATCGCTGAATGGACTGAAGCCGAACTCCCTAAAGAGTACGGCGCATACTCCAATTGGATTATGCACTTCGACGGCTCTAAAATGTTGGCCGGCTTGGGGGCTGGTGCCGTCTTGACGTCCCCAACCGGCGATACAGTCCAATACATACTTCAAATAATGTACACGGAATCCAACAACGCAGCCGAATACGAGGCCCTTCTACATGGTCTCCGGATGGCAATCTCCATGGCCATTCAACGCCTAGAGGTCCGCGGGGATTCAAACCTCGCAATATCCCAAGTAAATGGAGACTTTGATGCCAAGGATCCGAAAATGGTAGCCTACCATAACGCTGTCTTAAAAATGTTAGCTCGGTTCGAAGGACTCGAATTCCACCATGTAGCTCGGGACAATAACCAGGCGGTCGACGTATTGGCATGCATCGGTGCAAAGCGTGACGCCGTCCCTCCAAACATCTTCCTGGAGCGGCTCTTTAAGCCATCCATAGTATGGGAAGAGGAGTCCAGAAACAACAACCTGGAACCGACCGCACCGCCCAACACCGAACATTCTGACACAACCGGTGGCTCAGCCAATGAAATAGCACCTTCAGCCCACGAAACAATGGTAGTCATTGCCCCGCGGATGGAACCATTCCTAGCCTACTTAACTAGGCAGGAACTCCCTGAAGACCAAAATGAGGCCCGCTGCATAGTACGACGATCTAAAGCCTACAAGGTCCATGAGGGAGAGCTTTATAAGAAAAGCACAACCGGAGTCCTTCAAAGGTGCATCTCCGAAGAGGAAGGGCGAAATCTCCTGGCTGAAATTCACGCCGGACTCGGCGGGCACCACGCCGTGGCCCGTGCCCTTGTAGGCAAGGCCTTCTGTACAAGATTTTATTGGCTGACAGCCCGGGCAGATGCTCAAGACTTGGTCCAACGATGCGTCGGTTGCCAGCTCTTTGCTAATCAAATCCACATGCCACCCACCGCCCTCAAAACTATACCCATCACCTGGCCGTTCGCGGTCTGGGGGCTTGACATGGTTGGACCCCTTAAAGGGGGAACCCATAAGCAAAAATACCTATTGGTCATGGTGGACAAATTCACCAAATGGATAGAGGCCAAGCCAGTTAAAACGGCCGAATCCGGACCTGTGATAGACTTCATATCCGGGGTAGTACACCGTTATGGCGTCCCCCATAGCATCATCACTGATAATGGCACGAATTTCATGGCCGACGAGGTTAAACTCTGGTGCCAAAATATGGGCATCAAGCTCGACTACGCTTCAGTCTATCACCCTCAAACTAACGGTCAAGTCGAACGAGCAAATGGTCTAATCATGAGCGGCATCAAACCCAGATTAGTGCGGTCCCTCACGGAATCTAACACGCATTGGGTAGAGGAGCTCGACTCCGTACTCTGGGGGTTGCGTACCACGCCAAACCGCACTACCGGATTCACACCATTTTTTATGGTATACGGCGCAGAGGCAGTTTTGCCCTGCGATATAATTCATGACTTACCTCGCGTGCGCATGTACGAAGAAAGAGAAGCCAAGTTGGATCGGCAGGACATTTTGGACGCCTTAGAGGAGGAGCGCGACGTGGCAAAAGCCCGTTCCGCATTCTATCAGCAGCAGGCTCGAAGATATCAAAGCAGAGAAGTACGGGCCAAAACTTACAATGTTGGCGAGCTAGTTCTACGCCTGCCGGACAAGAAAAAGGACAAACTTAAGCCCAAATGGGAAGGTCCCTTCATCATCAACCATGTCCTGACCGGCGGAGCATACCGTCTACGTAACGCATCTGACAACCGACTCGAGCCGAACCCATGGAACGCAGCCCGTCTCCGAAGATTCTACGCCTAGCGCCGGACTAAGAGTTCGTCTCCTTCCCCCGTCCACCTTTTATATTTTCGCTGTCTTCTGTTTCCCTCCTTTTTCCTCCCTTTTTAGTAAAAGCCTTTGAGGGCTGATCTGCGCATTGTTCGCACACACTTGATGTGCTACTCGCACTCATTATACCCGGGGGCTTCTTTAAGAGAAGCTTATTTATGCGGGCTTCATGCCCAACACATGTGTCATACTTCCGCATGTGCCTTTTATTCACCATTATATGCATCGATATGACTTAAGTTTTGGCCAAGCTGGGTTGCCTGGCTCCTGTGCTTACCCCTACGTTCCCATTGTTTGGCTAGGAGGTAAAGGGAGCACCTCTACGATTGTTACTGCCGGGTCAGCCGGATGTGTACCTCAGACTGGGTGAAGCCGAAAGCTAGCGTTCTTAAGGGAATATTCGGTCGGTGACTTGAAAGATGATTTATTACTTATTTATTTATCTGCCCCCAGATGCTTTTTCTGCTCTTTTCGCAGTCCGGACATGCACTTTAGGGCATGCCTCCCAGGGAAAGGAACCCCTAAAGGAACTATTCTCCCTGGAAGATGTTTCTTACTAAGCATGTAATATAACATAACTAGTTGGGCACTTGTCTGATAAAGCACTAATGACCCCTACGCCTGGTCTCCATGCATGCCCCGCTTTTTATATAACCGTGAGGGTATTCGGACACACTCCAGACTGTTGGGTCCCGAGGTTGAAGCGAAAAGGTCCGCAGAGACAAACGATCTACAATCCGGCTAGAAGGCATTTTACATGTCATTTTAAATTACATCGTCAAATTGACTGATTGTACTCCTCTTCAATCCCATCTAACAGGCTGTCTAGTTTACAGTCCCGTTGGGAATATTTCGCGGCCAACTCTACTTGGCCGTACATTAGGCTCACAGGAATCTCCTTCCCATCGGGCCCCATAGGTCCGACCTCGGCCATGTGGTTTGGATCAGCCTTCGTGTACCGCGTCTTCATCATGGCCCAGGCCTCCCTGGCGCCTTGACGGCAGGCCGATATCTTCCAAAGATGGAAGCGCTGCCGTACTCCCTGAAGCTTCTCAGCAAGCCCTCCAAGACCCTCAGGTAGGGAGACGGACGGCCATAAGGCCTGAACGACGCCGCTCATCGCCTGCCAAACACGTTCGTGCAGTTGCAGCAGCTCGGGAAGAAGGTCACCCGTGGAACCAGGCACTTCCTCCGCCGGACGACCCGTGAGCACACCTACAGACACATTTCTGTCAATCGACTTCCTCGCCGGACTCTTCTTTTCAAAAGAGTTTGCTCAAGCACTTACTATAAATGCCGCGACGAAGCCGCCGATTCTCCTTTACGGAGTCAGACAGCTGGACCCGAACATCTTTTAGTTCTTCGCCCAGCTGAGTGTTGGCATCTTGGAGTTTGTTCCTCTCCTGCTGCACCCTCATAAGCACCTTCTCGCCGGCCTTCAGCTGGCGCAGCAGATGTTGCTTGTCCGGATCTAGTCCGGCACCCTCTGCAATATTATTGTCAGACTTACGCACACGCCGCACTTCATAAACTACTTATCTTTTCAAAGTATGTATTACCAGAGGGGGTCTCCGTGGCTCCCCCGGCGGCGGCTAGTGCGGCCTCAAGTTGGGCCTTGCACTTTTGAAGCTCCTGGGACATCTGGGTATTCTTCTCCGTAAGATCCTGCATAACAAATGATCCTTAAATCAGTTATTTAGACTATTTTAAGTCTCGGGGGCTACTGGCATATATAACTATTAAAATTCCTTACCCGTATGTCCTTCACATACTGCTCCGTGGCTCTGGTTAAACCATCTTGAGCGGCACGGAGGTGCGCGTCTCCCGCATTAAAGGCATTCAACGCCTCCGGGGAGAAACACGCGTCACGAAGAACTGTCCGGCGGCGCCTGTGCTTCATGGCACTCTCCACCTCAGACCTGGTGGCGGACAGCCTGTCGGTATCCTCCGCTGTAGGAGCATCCGGCTCGAGCCTTGCGCTCGCCTCCCCCTCCGGACCAGGTGTTGGAGCCTGGCTGGCGGAGGCCTGGTTGGAAACCTCTCCGGGCACAGTCCGGCGAGCGCTCTTTCTCCTAGAAGAATTAGGGGCGTTAATATACCTCCCAGGAATCTTTCCCTTGAATATGGTGGTACTCCATACCGTTGCGGCGACGTTTCGACTCGCGCCGCACTCCTCTTCCGCCTGCTGGGCCGAACTGACCCTTGTTGGTCAGCCGCCGCGGATCCGGCTTCCCGCCCTAAAGATACCTCCTGCGGGACACCGTTGGTATACAGTGTTCAGAAACAAGCATGGATGAGTAATAATGACAAGACCTCGGTTGCAGTTACCTGGGAAGCCGGAGTTCAACCGGGGTAGTCGGCCGTAATGGCGACTAAGGCATTGTCCACGTTAAGTTGGTGGAACACCCCATCGATCAGTTCCACCTCTATATCCGGATCCTCCCCGGAGGCCGGATCAATGGATCGTCCCGGATCCTCGGATTGTGGAGACGGGCTGTGTATGCCCTCTACATCTCGGTGCAGTTCCTGCGTCGAAATCATAAAGTAAGACACTTAACTTTGAAAGCACGGATCGGATAGATAAATGTCCGCTTACCCAGCTCCGAGGGTTATTCATGGAGAATCCATTCAATGGACTCGTGCGGAGGAAGTCCTCCTTCCCCCCCTTGTATAAGCCGGACAGGATCTTCACCAGATCGGCAGCCGATCCCGGTCCCTTGTGGCCATGACGGGTGGCGTCATTCTCCCCGTTGAAGTCCCACATGGGGTGGCCCCTATATTGGAGCGGCTGCACCCCTCGCATAATGCACGTGGCCATGACTCCAATCATGGTCAATCCGGAATGGGCCAATAACCTTATCCGTCCCATCAGATATTGGACGCTCCTATCATCTTCCCGTTGAGGGCTCCGCGGGCGCCAACTCAGGCGTTTCTTCAGAGGAGCATTGCTGAACTCCGGGAGGCCGATCCGAACTGGGTCTAGCAGTGGAGCGTCTTCCATATAAAACCATTCCAAAGGCCAGTCTTCGGACGCCTTCTTCGGGGTCCCGGATAGATATCCGGTCTCGGCAATGCGCCATATTTCGGCTCCGCCCACTTGATATATCGACCCCTCGTGAGAACAGAGTACGAGGCAAAACAATCTCTTCCATAGCGCAAAATGGGGCTCGATGCCCAAGAACAGCTCGCAAAGAGCTACAAAACCCGTGATGTGCAAAATGGAGGCGGGTGTAAGGTGATGAAGCTGGAGTCCGTAGAACTCCAGGAGCCCCCGGAGAAACGGATGTATGGGAAATCCGAGCCCCCTTATTAGATAAGGGACGAAACACACCCGCTCTCCTTTGGAGGGATTGGGGGTGTTCTCCGCCTGCTTTCCACCTTTGTAGGTGGCCAGCCCGGCTCGAACCGGGACCATGAAGGCCGGAGGAAGGTATCCCTCCACTTGGAGCGTCACCAGCTCGTTGTGCGGAACTGAACATCTCCTCCAGTCTCCTGGCTGAGGGCTGGGAGCGCGAGAGGAGGAGCCGCGTCGACTATCCATGATGGAGTGGATTTTTGTCAGAGGCGCTCCGATGAGTACTCGCAGAAGGAGGATGGTGTGATTTGGATCTAGATCCTTGCCTCTCTTAAAGGAAGCTTATTCGTGCGGCTTGGGGGTAAAATGTAAAAATACCCTAGCTTTTCGCATTCATACGACACGTGGAAGGGGTCCATTATTGGACGTGGAAGCCAAGGAGCGCAACATTTATAAGGAAGCCGGACACTATTCGGAAAGCACATGGAATTTGGAGGAGAACCCGCCTTGCAACGCCGAAGACAATATGCGTGCTGGACCAATCGTCATTGAAGCCTGGTTCGGGGGCTACTGAGGGAGTCCTGGACTAGGGGGTGTCCGGATAGCCGAACTATCATCATCGGCCGGACTCCAAGACTATGGAGATACAAGATTGAAGACTTCATCCCGTGTCCGGATGGGACTTTCCTTGGCGTGGAAGGCAAGCTTGGCGATACGGATATGTAAATCTCCTACCATTGTAACCGACTCTGTGTAACCCTAGCCCTCTCCGGTGTCTATATAAACCGGAGGGTTTTAGTCCGTAGGACATAACAATAACAACAATCATACCATAGGCTAGCTTCTAGGGTTTAGCCTCCTTGATCTCGTGGTAGATCCACTCTTGTACTACCCATATCATCAATATCAATCAAGCAGGAGTAGGGTTTTACCTCCATCGAGAGGGACCAAACCTGGGTAAAAACATCATGTCCCTTGTCTCCTGTTACCATCCGCCTAGACGCACAGTTCGGGACCCCCTACCCGAGATTCACCGGTTTTGACACCGACACCCCCCTTTCCTTCCCCCCCTCTCTCCTTCCCTCTCCTCTCCTACTCCAACAAGGAAGGGGGGGGGGGAGTCCTACTCCCGGTGGGAGTAGGACTCCTCATGGGGCGCGCCAAGGGTGGCCGGTGATGACCCACAAGTATAGGGGATCTATCGTAGTCCTTTCAATAAGTAAGAGTGTCGAGCCCAATGAGGAGCAGAAGGAAATGATAAGCGGTTTTCAGCAAGGTATTCTCTGCAAGTACTGAAATAAGTGGTAGCAGATAGTTTTGTGATAAGATAAATGGTAACGAGCAACAAGTAACAAAAGTAAATAAAGTGCAGCAAGGTGGCCCAATCCTTTTTGTAGCAAAGGACAAGCCTGGACAAACTCTTATAATAGGAAAAGCGCTCCCGAGGACACATGGGAATATCGTCAAGCTAGTTTTCATCACGCTCATATGATTCGCGTTCGGTACTTTGATAATTTGATATGTGGGTGGACCGGTGCTTGGGTACTGCCCTTACTTGGATAAGCATCCCACTTATGATTAACCTCTATTGCAATCATCCGCAACTACAACAAAAGTATTAAGGTAAACCTAACCATAGCATGAAACATCTGGATCCAAATCAGCCCCTTACAAAGCAACGCATAAACTAGGGTTTAAGCTTCTATCACTCTAGTAACCCATCATCTACTTATTACTTCCCAATGCCTTCCTCTAGGCCCAAATAATGGTGAAGTGTTATGTAGTCGATGTTCACATAACACCACTAGAGGTTAGACAACATACATCTTATCAAAATATCGAACGAATACCAAATTCACATGACTACTAACAGCAAGACTTCTCCCTTGTCCTCAGGAACAAACGTAACTACTCACAAAGCATATTCATGTTCATAATCAGAGGGGTAATATTGTGCATAAAGGATCTGAACATATGATCTTCCACCAAATAAACCAACTAGCATCAACTACAAGGAGTAATCAACACTACTAGCACCAATCCCGGACTTGGAGACAAGAGATGAACTAGGGTTTGGAGATGAGATGGTGCTGGTGAAGATGTTGATGGAGATTGCCCTCTCCCGATGAGAGGAGCGTTGGTGATGACGATGGTGATGATTTCCCCCTCCCGGAGGGAATTGTCCCCGACAAAACAGCTCTGCCAGAGCCCTAGATTGGTTCCGCCAAGGTTCCGCCTTGTGGCGGCGGAGTCTCGTCCCGAAAGGTTCTCTTCTATTTTTTTCTCATCGAAAGACTTCATATGGGAGAAGATGGGCGTCGGAGAGCCACCAGGGGGCCCACGAGGTAGGGGGCGCGCCCAGGGGGGCGCCCCCCACCCTCGTGAGCAGGGTGTGGGCCCCCTGGCCTTCATCTTTGGCGACGATTTTTCTTTATTTATTTTAAGGTGTTCCGTGGAGTTTCAGGACTTTTGGAGTTGCATAGAATAGTCCTTCAATATTTGCTCCTTTTCCAGCCCAGAATTCCAGCTGCCGGCATTCTCCCTCTTCATGTAAACCTTGTAAAATAAGAGAGAATAGCCATAAGTATTGTGACATAACGTGAAATAACAGCCCAAAATGCAATAAGTATTGACATAAAAGCATGATGCAAAATGGACGTATCAACTCCCCCAAGCTTAGACCTCGCTTGTCCTCAAGCGAAAAGCCGATAACAATAAATATGTCCTCATGTTTAGAGGTAGAGGCATCGATAAAAATAAAATATGGACATGAAGGCATCATGATTATTTCATAACAACAACATATATAGATTTTGTCATATGATTACTTATGTTCAAGTGATGATCTTTTCACAAAGCCAAAGTATGAATCAGAAACCTTATTGGGCACCAAAAATTATAATCTCAGTCATTGAAGCAATTGCAATTTATCATAACATCGGAAAGAGTCTATGTCAGAGCTTAAAAGCAAGCCCACATACTCAACTATCACTTAGTTCTTCATAATTGCTAACACTCACGCGATACTTGTGGTTACAGAGTTTTAATCGGACATAGAGAAAGATAGGGGCTTATAATTTGCCCCACAACTTTTTACCTCAAGGGTAATGTCAATAATAATAATTCACGCTCCCCCACATCCAATTAGATATATATATCATGTTCTTTCTAACATGCTGAGCTTGGCAAAGGATAAAATGAAAAAGGAAGGGTGAAGATCACCGTGACTCTTGCATAAGGTAGAGGATAATAATAAAAGATAGGCCCTTCGCAGAGGGAAGCAGAGGTTGTCATGCGCGTTTAGGGTTGATGCACAAAATCTTAATGCAAAAGAATGCCACTTTATATTGCCCCTTGCATGTGAACCTTTATTATGCAGTCCGTCACTTTTATTGCGTCCACAACAAGTTCGTACAAAGCTTATTTCTCTGCACTAATAAGTCATGCATATTTAGAGAGCAATTTTTATTGCTTGCACCGATGACAACTTACTTGAAGGATCTTACTCAATCCATAGGTAGATATGGTGGACTCTCATGGCAAAACTGATTTAAGGGTATTTGGAAGCACAAGTAGTATTTCTACTTAGTGCCGAAGATTGGCTAGCATGAGGGGGAAAGGCAAACTCAACACGGTAGAGGAACCATGACAACATACTTTATCTCAAATGTAAGAGAACATAACTCATTATGTTGTCTTCCTTGTCCAACATCAACTCTTTAGCATGTCATATTTTAATGAGTGCTCCCAATCATAAAAGATGTCAATGATAATATATCTATATGTGAAACCTCTCTTTCTTTATTACTTCCTATTAATTGCAACGATGACCAAAGCTATATTTGCCAACTCCCAACAACTTTAAATCATCATACTCTTTCTATGTGAAGTCATTACTTTCAATAAGATCAATACGAACTCTTTGATTCTTTTTATTCTTTTTCTTCTAATCACCCAAGATCATGGCAAAATACTCAAGCCCTTGACTCAACACTAATCTTTATTATATAGCTCAAGGACTAGATTACAAAGAAGGATCATAAAGCAAAACTCAAAACTATATCATGCCATGACTTTATTCTACTAAATCAAGATACTACTAATAGGATCGAACTAAGAAAAAAACGGTAAAGATAGGAGTTGTGATGGTGATACGATACTAGGGCACCTCCCCCAAGCTTGGCAGTTGCCAAGGGGAGTGCCCATACCCATGTGATTATGTCCTCGGAGGTGATGGAGGTGGTGATGATGACGGTGGATAATCGCATATCGAGCGTAAAAGTTCCTCCAACTTGCGGATAATGTTCTTGAGCCCGACAATATGATCCTTCAACAAAATATTCTCCTGTTTAAGATACTTGTTCTGTATGCGGGCTAACTCAATCATCTGGAAGGCTTCAATCTCTGTTGGAGTGAAAAGGTTAGGTAAAGGTTGAGGGATGTCTTCTTCTTTCACCACCGGAGCTTGAACCTCCATAGCCTTATTGATCCTTTCATCCTTGTTGATCTCTTCTGGTTCCTCTCTTTTCAACTCTATCTTCAATAGCCAGGCATCCTTGTCTTTGTTGTTGCAGGAGGGAGAAGTCATGGTGCTCTAAATCTGCAACAGAAATAGCTCGAAACGAAAACAGAGGATATCTGCATGATACGAGAATCAAAACCTTCGGGAGTATATATAATGAATTTTTACCGACCAAAATATGTATTGTGCAAGGAAACAGAGTCCGGAGGGCACACGAGGTGCTCACGAGGTAGGGGGGCGCGCCCAGGGGGGTAGGGCGCGCCCTCCACCCTCGTGGAGGCCTCGTGTCCTCCCCGGACTGCTACTTATTTTTATATTTTTCTAAATATTCCAAAACGGAGAAATATTGCCTTAAAATTGTTTTGGAGTCGGTTTACTTACTGTACCACATACCTATTCCTTTTCGGAGTCTGGAACATTCTGGAAAGTGTCCCTTATGTATTCCTCCGGGGTTACGGTTTCAATGACATTAGTTTCAACATTTATAGAATTACCTGAGATATAGTGTTTGATTCTTTGACCGTTCACCACCTTCGGATTTGTGCCTGTGAAGTTGTTGATTTTTATGGCACCGAAACGATATTCCTTGACATTTGGAGAGAAGTTTTCCTGCAAAAAATCTTAAACGAGAGTTGTATAGCAATACATAATCACCTACATTAAACTCACGCTTTTGTATCCTGTTGTCATGCCACCTTTTAACCTTTTCTTTAAAAAACTCGGCATTTTCATAAGCTTGGGTTCTCCATTCATCAAGTGAGCTAATATCAAATAACCTCTTCTCACCGGCAAGTTTGAAATCATAGTTGAGCTCCTTAATAGCTCAATATTCCTTATGTTCTAGTTCGAGAGGTAAATGACATGCTTTTCCATAAACCATCTTATACGGAGACATACCCATAGGATTTTTATATGCAGTTCTATAGGCCTAATGCTCATCAAGTTTTTTGGACCAATTCTTTCTAGACCTATTGCCAGTCTTTTGCAAAATTAATTTGAGATCTCTATTGCTCAATTCTACCTGACCACTAGACTGCTGGTGATATGGAGATGCAATTCTATGATTAACGTTGTATTTAGCAAGCATCTTACGGAAAGCACCATGAATAAAGTGTGAACCACCATCAGTCATTAGGTATCTAGGGACTCCAAACCTCGGAAAAATAACTTCCTTAAGCATTTTAATAGAAGTGTTATGATCAACACTACTAGTTGGAATAGCTTCTACCCACTTAGTAACATAATCAACAACAACTAGAATATGAGTGTAACCATTAGAGGCAAGAAAAGGCCCCTTATAATCAAAACCCCAAACATCAAATGGCTCAATAACAAGTGAATAATTCATAGGCATTTCTTGACGTCTACTGATATTACCAATTCTTTGACATTCATCACAAGACAAAACAAACTTACGGGCATCCTTGAAGAGAGTAGGCCAATAAAACCCGGATTGCAATACCTTATGTGCAATTCTATCTCCAGCGTGATGTCCTCCATAAGCTTCGGAGTGACACTTGCGTAGGATCTTTTCCTGTTCATGCTTAGGTACACAACATCTAATAACACCATCTACTCCTTCTTTATAAAGATGTGGGTCATCCCAAAAGTAATGTCACAAGTCATAGAAAAACTTTTTCTTTTGTTGGTATGTGAAGCTAGGCGGTATAAATTTAGCAACAATATAATTAGCATAATCAGCATACCAAGGAGTGCTACGAGTACTTATGACATTTAATTGCTCATCAGGAAAGCTATCATCAATAGGTAGTGGGTCATCAAGAACATTCTCTAGCCTAGACAAGTTGTCTGCAACGGGGTTCTCAGCTCCTTTTCTATCAACAATATGTAAATCAAATTCTTGAAGCAAGAGAACCCATCTAATGAGTCTAGATTTTGCATCTTTCTTTTCCATAAGATATTTAATAGCAGCATGATCTGTATGAATAGTTACTCTAGAATCAACTATATAGGGTCTGAATTTATCACAAGCAAATACAACCGCTAAAAGTTCCTTTTCGGTAGTAGCATAATTTCTTTGAGCATTGTCTAGAGTCTTACTAGCATAATGGATAACATTCAATTTCTTATCAACTCTTTGCCCTAGGACAGCACCTACAACATAATCACTAGCATCACACATAATTTCAAAGGGTAAATTCCAATCAGGTGGCTGAACAACAGGTGCAGAGACTAATGCTTTCTTAAGTATTTCAAATGCTTCTACACAATCATCATCAAAGACAAATGGTACATCTTTTTGTAATAAATCAGTCAGAGGCCTAGAGATTTTTGAGAAGTCCTTGATGAACCTCCTATAAAATCCGGCGTGATCAAGGAAACTTCTTATACCTTTGATGTCCTTGGGACATGGCATCTTTTCAATAGCATCAACCTTGGCTTTATCAACTTATACCTCTTTCAGAAACTTTGTGCCCCAAGACAATACCTTCATTAACCATAAAGTGGCACTTTTCCCAATTCAAGAAAAGATTAGTTTCTTCACATCTCTGCAAAACTCGAGCGAGATTGCTCAAGCAATCATCAAAAGAGGAACCATAGACGGAAAAGTCATCCATGAAGACCTCACAAATTTTCTCGCAAAAGTCAGAGAATATAGCCATCATGCATCTTTGAAAGGTAGCAGGTGCATTACATAAACCAAAAGGCATACGTCTATAAGCAAAAGTACCAAAAGGGCATGTAAAAGTAGCCTTTGATTGATCTTTAGCCGGCACAGGTATTTGAGAAAAACCAGAGTAACCATCTAGAAAGCAATAATGTGTATGTTTGCATAATCTTTCTAGCATTTGATCAATAAAAGGTAAGGGGTAATGATCTTTCTTAGTAGCCTTATTTAATTTGCGGAAATCAATTACCATCCTATAACCTGTGATAATTCGTTGCGGAATCAATTCATCTTTATCATTAGGGACAATAGTAATACCTCCCTTCCTAGGGACACAATGGACATGACTTACCCACTGACTATCAGCAACGGGATAAACTATACCTGCCTCCAGAAGATTGAGTATTTCTTTTCTTACCACTTCTTTCATTTTAGGATTCAAATGTCGTTGAGGATCACAAACTGGTTTGGCATCAGCTTCCAAATTTATTTTATGTTGACATAGAGTGGGACTGATGCCCTTAAGATCATCCAGAGTATATCCAATAGCGGCACGATGCTTCTTCAGAGTTTTCAATAATCTTTCTTCTTCATGCTCTGAAAGGTTAGCGCTAATAATAATAGGATATATTTTCTTTTAATCAAGATAAGCATATTTAAGATTATCAGGCAACGATTTAAGCTCAAACACGGGATCATCCTTGGGTGGAGGAGGATCCCCTAGGATTTCAACAGGCAAATTGTGTTGCAGAATAGGTTCCTGTTTAAAGAATACTTCATCTATTTCCCTTCTTTCATTCATGAACATATCATTTTCATGGTCTAGCAAATAGTGTTATAAAGGATCACTAGGAGGTACAACTATAGAAGCAATACCAATAATTTCATCCTTACTAGGAAATTCTTCCTCATGATGTTGTTTACTAAATTTAGAGAAATTAAACTCATGAACCATATCATCCAAGCCAACAGTAACAACATTCTTTTTGCAATCTATCTTAGCATTAATGGTATGCAAGAAGGGTCTACCAAATATAATGGGACAAAAGCTATCTTGTGGAGAACCAAGAAAAATAAAATCAGCGGGATATTTGGTTTTCCCACACAAGACTTCAACGTCTCTAACAATTCCCATTGGGGATATAGTATCTCTATTGGCAAGTTTAATTGTAACATCAATATCTTCTAACTCAGCAGGTGCAATATCATGCATAATTTCTTTGTATAAGTCAATGGGTATAACACTAGCACTAGCACCCATATCACACAAGCCAGAACAATGATCTCCTATTTTAACAGAAATAACAGGCACGCCTACCACAGGTCTATGTTTATCTCTATCATAGGGTTTAGCAATTCTAGCAGTTTCACCAGTGAATTGAATAACATGCCCATCAATATTATCAGACAAGAGATCTTTAACAATAGCAATATTGGGTTCTACTTTGACTTGCTCAGGAGGTGTATAAGTCCTAGTATTGCTTTTACGAACAACAGTTGAAGCTTTAGCATGATCCTTCATTCTAACAGGGAAAGGAGGTTTCTCAACATAAGAAGTAGGAACAATAGGATCATTATAAGTGACAATCTTTCCTTCAACTTTAATAGGTGCAGCTACTTTTACTTCTATGGGAGGATGATATTTAAACCACTTCTCCTTGGGGTGATCAACATAAGTAGCAAAAGATTCACAGAAAGAAGCTACTATCTCAGAGTCAAGTCCATATTTAGTGCTAAACTTACGGAAAATATCGGTATCCATAAAAGATTTAACACAATCAAACTTAGGTGCCATACCTGACTCCTTACCTTCGTCGAGGTCCCAATCTTCAGAGTTGTGTTTAATTCTATCCAATAAATTCCATCCAAATTCAATAGACTTCATCATAAAAGAGCCAGCACAAGAAGTATCGAGCATGGTGCGATTATTATCAGAAAGCCGAGCATAAAAATTCTAGAGAATTGACAATTTTGAGAGCTCATGATTGGGGCATGAATATAACATTGATTTAAGCCTCCCCCAAGCTTGAGCGATGCTTTCTCCTTCGCGAGGCCAAAAATTATATATATAATTGCGATCACGATGAACAAGATGCATAGGGTAATACTTTTGATGAAATTCCAGTTTCAATCTTTTATAGTTCCACGATCTCGTATCATCACATAGCCTATACCATGTCAATGCGTCTCCCTCCAAAGATAAAGGGAAAGCCTTCCTCTTAACGGCATCATCGGGTATACCTGCAAGCTTAAATAGTTCACAAATATCATCCACAAAGCGTAGATGTTCGTCAGGATGCTTTGTTCCATCTCCTGCGAAAGTGTTAGCTAGCAGGTTTTCCATCATACCCAAAGGGATTTGAAAAGCAGTTTCATTTTCAATAGATTCAGTAGGTTCAGTAGGTTGAGGAGCAACTCTTGGATCAACTGGACGGGGTGAAGATACCCCAAACAAGCCCCTCAAGCAATTACTTTCCATGGTAACAAGTGACAGAAAATTTCAGCACACTAAATAAATTTTTCCTTACCAAATTCCACCTACCAAAGGTGCTTCACTCCTCGGAAACGACGCTAGAAAAGAGTCTTGACGACCCACAAGTATAGGGGATCTATCATAGTCCTTTCGATAAGTAAGAGTGTCGAACCCAACGAGGAGCAGAAGGAAATGATAAGCGGTTTTCAGCAAGGTATTCTCTGCAAGTACTGAAATAAGTGGTAACAGATAGTTTTGTGATAAGATAAATGGTAACGAGCAACAAGTAACAAAAGTAAATAAAGTGCAGCAAGGTGGCCCAATCCTTTTTGTAGCAAAGGACAAGCCTAGACAAACTCTTATAATAGGAAAAGCGCTCCTGAGGACACATGGGAATATCGTCAAGCTAGTTTTCATCACGCTCATATGATTCGCGTTCGGTACTTTGATAATTTGATATGTGGGTGGACCGGTGCTTGGGTACTGCCCTTACTTGGACAAGCATCCCACTTATGATTAACCTCTATTGCAATCATCCGCAACTACAACAAAAGTATTAAGGTAAACCTAACCATAGCATGAAACATATGGATCCAAATCAGCCCCTTACGAAGCAACGCATAAACTAGGGTTTAAGCTTCTGTCACTCTAGCAACCCATCATCTACTTATTACTTCCCAATGCCTTCCTCTAGGCCCAAATAATGGTGAAGTTTTATGTAGTCGACGTTCACATAACACCACTAGAGGTTAGACAACATACATCTTATCAAAATATCGAACGAATACCAAATTCACATGACTACTAATAGCAAGATTTCTCCCTTGTCCTTAGGAACAAACGTAACTACTCACAAAGCATATTCATGTTCATAATCAGAGGGGTAATATTGTGCATAAAGGATCTGAACATATGATCTTCCACCAAATAAACCAACTAGCATCAACTACAAGGAGTAATCAACACTACTAGCAACCTACTAGCACCAATCCCGGACTTGGAGACAAGAATTGGATACAAGAGATGAACTAGGGTTTGGATATGAGATGGTGCTAGTGAAGATGTTGATGGAGATTTCCCTCTCCCGATGAGAGGAGCGTTGGTGATGACGATGGTGATGATTTCCCCCTCCCGAAGGGAATTGTCCCCGGCAAAACAGCTCTGCCGGAGCCCTAGATTGGTTCCGCCAAGGTTCCGCCTCGTGGCGGCGGAGTCTCGTCCCGAAAGGTTCTCTTCTATTTTTTTCTCATCGAAAGACTTCATATGGGAGAAGATGGGCATCGGAGAGCCACCAGGGGGCCCATGAGGA
>NC_041385.1:416684025-416700321 GCF_002162155.2 Triticum dicoccoides
GGGCCCCCTGGCCTTCATCTTTGGTGATGATTTTTCTTTATTTATTTTAAGGTGTTCCGTGGAGTTTTAGGACTTTTGGAGTTGCACAGAATAGTCCTTCAATATTTGCTCCTTTTCCAGCCCAGAATTCTAGCTGCCGACATTCTCCCCCTTCATGTAAACCTTGTAAAATAAGTGAGAATAGCCATAAGTATTGTGACATAACGTGAAATAACAGCCCAAAATGCAATAAGTATTGACATAAAAGCATGATGCAAAATGGACGTAGCAGCCGACCCCCTCCCCCTCCTCCACTCCTTTATATATGGGGAGGGAGGCACCCCCTTGAGACACAACAATTGATCCTTGAGATCTCTTAGCCGTGTGCGGTGCCCCCCTCCACCATAGTCCACCTTGATAATATCGTAGCGGTGCTTAGGCGAAGCCCTACGTCGGTAGAACATCATCACCGTCACCACGCCGTTGTGCTGACGGAACTCTCCCTCAAAGCTCAGCTGGATCGGAGTTCGAGGGACGTCATCGAGCTAAACATGTGCTGAACTCGGAGGTGCCGTGCGTTTGGTACTTGATCAGTCGGATCCTGAAGACGTACGACTACATCAACCGCGTTGTGCTAACGCTTCTGCTTTCGGTTTACGAGGGTACGTGGACACACTCTCCCCTCTCGTTGCTATGCATCACCATGATCTTGCGTGTGCGTAGGATTTTTTTTGAAATTACTACGTTCCCCAACAAGCTTCCCACCCGGCTAGTTTGGCCACACATCGGCTAGAAGAGGGGAAAATCGTGGGTGTTTATTGGCAAAAGTTTTGCAAAAATGAAGTGTGTGGAATGACTTCGATCATAAGTTTACCCATGGGTGATGATGTTAAAGTTGCACAGAAAGGTGATGATGGAGACTCGAGTGCAACAATTATTTCTGTGCTCTATAGGGCACATGGTTGAAGAAACCAACTGTGTGCAATAATGTTGAAGATCGTAGTTGAGTAAGCTATACAGATCGTTTGCAATGAGATTGACAAGGGAAACACATTCGAGAATGGTTAATACAATCTAAGTCCATTGCATATTAAGGCCAAAATACTACTACTAATATACGAGTCTCCTACAATGCCATTTCAATGATTGTACCACAAAAGCCCGAAATATTACAAGGTTCAAATTCCAGAGTTATATGGCTCAAATTCGAAGATTACAAGGTTCAAACTGATATTAGGAATGAAATTCAGCTCATTTAGGTGCAAATGCCCACGCTGATCAGCTGAACATGGATATAAGAGAGGTTCAAACTAATATTACCACTTGTATGGCTAGTTTCGAAACCTCATCATTTTTTCAAAGGGACCAGCCACTGAAAAGTCATGTATGGGGTTGACACAATGACTTTCGATTACTCTGTCATATGAAGTTCCAAAATGAAATTCGGCTTCTTCGGAGCCTTTTCCATTCTGTCGCAACCGCTGGCGCTGATCAAGAAACCATTAATTTTTGCAAAATAAATGTAGGGAAAACCTCATTACCTTCAGCACCCTTGCTCTGACAACAAAGAACCTGGCGAATATAATCTCCGGTAAGGTCCCTCGGTAGGAGTTCAAAGTAATTTCTGAGAGATGTAGATCTAGGTATTCGATGTGATTGTTATATTGTATCACATTATCCACCATCGGGTCTAATCTTATCTGCAAAAGAAGAGAACGTATTAGTGCCTACATGCAGTTTTGAACACTACTACATGCCTTTTTGGTTTGCAGGATTTGAAAATGCACTAACGTGCCATCTTCAATCCGACATGATTAACATGGGAATTTGATTACAATCTACAAAAATGTAGCCTTCTCCATAAGAGGTTGGAAAAATTCCCTAAGATGAATCCAAAGGAGAAATGCTTATGGATTGTAACCATATGAAGCAAACAACCAATATGGGGGGGGGGACATGTATGTACCGAACTCCTCCAAAATTCCTTCAGAAATCATAGTACATTGTCATTGTAAACTTGGGAAAAGGTGCCAAAAATTGAACTCCCTTATGGTTAACGTTTAATAGGAAAGGAACATTGTCGGTGTCAAAACCGGCGGATCTCGGGTAGGGGGTCCCAAGCAGTGCGTCTTAGGATCAATGGTAACAGGAGACAAGGGACACGATGCTTTACCCAGGTTCGGGCCCTCTTGATGGAGGTAAAACCCTACGTCCTGCTTGATTGATATTGATATTGTGGATGTTTACAAGAGTGGATCTACCACGAGATCAAGGAGGCTAAACCCTAGAAGCTAGCCTATGGTATGATTGTTGTTGTATATCTATTGACTAGCCTGGCCTTGGTTTATATAATGCACCAGAGGCCTAGGATAACAAGAGTCCTAGCCGAATACGCCGGTGGGGGAGGAGTCCTTGTCTTGATCGCCAAGTCTTGTTGATTCTTCCTTGTATGCGGCAGCTGTCCGGACTGGCCCATGATTATACGACCATGGGGGTCCTCGGCCCAATCCAACTGATCGGGAGACGACGTGGTGAGTACCCCCTAGTCCAGGACACCGTCAGTAGCCCCCTGAACCGGTCTTCAAGTTAGGGACGCTCCTCGGTTCTTCCAAACTGTTCTTCATCTTCAGTTGCCGGTCTTGAAAACTGGTTCAAGAAATCTTCTCATCTTCGATCTTGAGGATCGCCGAAATGCATTCGACGAGTTTATACGTCGGGTATCCGAGGAGCCCCTTTAAGTTTACGGCCTTTATCAATGCCTTCGTTCTCCGCACAAAAAGCATCTCAGGAAACTGACAACTTGGTCCAGGTTAGATTCTAGTGTCAAGACCTTCACTGCCCGCAGATTCAGGGTCAAGCTTGTCGAAATAATTTTCTGGATGACAGACGAACATACATCTTCAAAATTAGAAATAATATTAGTTTGAAGAAGGAGAGGTAGAAGGCGACTGTTGTACCTAAACATGTGTGGATCCAATAATAAGTTTGGAGTATTTGATAGACAAGTAGCCCACCATTGTCAATTTCGGTGCAGAAATGACATTGATTCTTGTTGGACCTTGTTTTTATCAACTACAAGTAATCTCTCAAGTGAAGGTGTGTCCTCAATGACCATACTGTGGTACACCTTTTGTGATTTCTTGTTGCAGCACTAGCAACACACATAAATAGTTTGAAGAGTCATGGATGTGATGTGGAAGCTACTCAACCCATTGATCGCCTGAAGACGAAGATAGTAGAGTGTAGTACAGCCGCGGAGCAGGTGCTCCATGTCATCCTTTGGGATCCAGACAGTGACAAGCTCGAGGTGCTTCAGTCGTGGTAGAAAAAGAGTAGGCGCGTCATTAAGTGGGGAGGGCAATTCATGAACTTGGCGAGTGCTACGTCTTGAGCTTGCGTTGGTTTTCCTTGAAGAGGAAAGGGTGATGCAGCAATAGTAGCGTAAGTATTTCCCTCAGTTTTTGAGAACCAAGGTATCAATCCAGCAGGAGGCTCCTCAAAAGTCTCACGCACCTATACAAACAAACAAGAACTCGCAACCAACGCAATAAAGGGGTTGTCAATCCCTTCACGACCACTTGCAAAAGTGAGATCTGATAGAGATAATATGATAAGATAAATATATTTTTGGTATTTTATAATATAGATAGGAAAAGTAAAGATGCAAATAAAAGTAGATAGAAAGCTAATATGCTAAGAGATAGACCCGGGGGCCATAGGTTTCATTAGTGGCTTCTCTCAAGATAGCATAAGTATTACGGTGGGTGAACAAATTACTGTCGAGCAATTGATAAAAAAGCGAATAATTATGAGATTATCTAGGCATGATCATGTATATAGGCATCACGTCCGTGACAAGTAGACCGACTCCTGCCTGCATCTACTACTATTACCCCACACATCGACTGCTATCCAGCATGCATCTAGAGTATTAAGTTCATAAAGAACAGAGTAACGCATTAAGAAAGATGACATGATGTAGAGGGATAAACTCATGCAATATGATATAAACCCCATCTTTTTATCCTCAATGGCAACAATACAATACGTGCGTTGCCGCCCCTGTTGTCACTGGGAAAGGACACCGCAAGATTGAACCCAAAGCTAAGCACTTCTCCCATTGCAAGAAAGATCAATCTAGTAGGCCAAACCAAGCTGATAATTCGAAGAGACTTGCAAAGATAACTTAACGACACAAAAAAGAATTCAGAGGAGATTCAAATATTTCTCATAGATAAACTTAATCATAAACCCACAATTCATCGGATCTCGACAAACACACCGCAAAAAGTGTTACATCAAATAGATCTCCAAGAAGATCAAGGAGAACATTGTATTGAGATCCAAAGAGAGAGAAGAAGCCATCTAGCTAATAACTATGGACCCGAAGGTCTGTGGTAAACTACTCACAACTCATCGGAGAGGCCTTGGAGATGATGTAGAGGCCCTTCGTGATCGATTCCCCCTCCGGCGGAGCGCCGACGAAGGCTCCAAGATGGGATCTCGTGGACACAGAAGGTTACGGCGATGGAATTAGGTTTTCGTGGTCTGTTCTGATGTTTTCGGGGTACATGGGTATATATAGGAGGAAGAAGTAGGTCAATGGCCACCCAAGGGGCCCACGAAATAGGGGACGTGCCCAGTAGGGGGGGCCTCCACCCTCGTGGCCGCCTCGATTGTTTCTTGACTTCCACTCCAAGGCCGTTCCAAAAATCACGCTCCCGAAGGTTTCATTCCGTTTGGACTCCGTTTGATATTCCTTTTCTTTGAAACACTGAAATAGGCAAAAAAACAGCAATACGGGCTGGGCCTCCCGTTAGTAGGTTAGTCCCAAAAATGATATAAATGTGTAAAGTAAAGCCCATAAACATCCAAAACGGGTAATATAATAGCATGGAACAATCAAAAATTATAGATACG
This sequence comes from Triticum dicoccoides, assembly GCF_002162155.2. Classification (NCBI taxonomy): domain Eukaryota; kingdom Viridiplantae; phylum Streptophyta; class Magnoliopsida; order Poales; family Poaceae; genus Triticum; species Triticum dicoccoides. Next base: position 416,688,925 of record NC_041385.1, read on the forward strand.
TTGGAGACGTATCAAGCATCCCCAAGCTTAATTCCTGCTCGTCCTCGAGTAGGTAAATGATAAAAACATAATTTTTGATGTGGAATGCTACCTAGCATAATTCTCAATGTAATTTTCTTTATTGTGGCATGAATGTTCAGATCCAAATGATTCAAAAATAGAAGTTCATATTGATATAAGAAATAGTAATACTTCAAGCATACTAATCAAAGCAATCATGTCTCCTCAAAATAACATGGCTAAAGAAAGTTCATCCCTACAAAATCATATAGTTAGGTCATGCTTCATTTTCGTCACACAAAAATGCTCCCATATTGTACGCCCCCGATGACAAGCCAAGCAATTTTTTCGTACTTAAATAATCTCAAACTTTTTCAACCTTCACGCAATACATGAGCGTGAGCCATGGATATAGCACTATGGGTGGAATAGAATATGATGATGGGGATTGTGTGGAGAAGACAAAAAAGGAGAAAGTCTCACATTGACAAGGATAATCAACGGGCTATGGAGATGCCCATCAATTGATGTCAACATGAGGAGTAGGGATTGCCATGCAACGAATGCACTAGAGCTATAAATGTATGAAAGCTCAACAAAAGAAACTAAGTGGGTGTGCATCCAACTTGCTTGCTCACGAAGACCTAGGGCATTTTGAGGAAGCCCGTAGGAATATACAAGCCAAGTTCTATAATGAAAAATTCCCACTAGTATATGAAAGTGACAACATATGAGACTCTCTACATGAAGAACATGGTGCTACTTTGAAGTACAAGTGTGAAAAAGGATAGTAACATTGCCCCCTTTTTATTTTCTTTTTCATTCTTTTTTTTCTTTTTTTCTTTGGCGTTTCTTTTTTTTCCTTTTTTTTCTTTGGCCTTTCTTTTTTTTCTTTTTGGCCTTTTTTTATTTGGGGACAATGCTCTAATAATAATGATCATCACACTTTTATTTATTTACATCTCATGAATTACAACTCAAAAATAGAACAAGATATGACTCTATATGAATGCCTCCGGGAGTGTACCGGGATGGGCAATGAATCAAGAGTGACATGTATGAAAAATTATGCATGGTGGCTTTCCCACAAATATGATGTCAACTACATGATCATGCAAGGCAATATGACAATAATGATGCGTGTCATGATGATGAACAGAACGGTGGAAAGTTGCATGGCAGTATATCTCGGAATGGCTATGGAAATGCCATAATAGGTAGGTATGATGGCTATTTTGAGGAAGATATAAGGAGGTTTATGTGTGATAGAGCGTATCGTATCACGGGGATTGGATGCACCGGCGAAGTTTGCACCAACTCTCAAGGTGAGAAAGGGCAATGCATGGTACCGAAGAGGCTAGCAATGATGGAACGATGCGAGTGCGTATAATCCATGGACTCAACATTAGTCAAAAAGAACTCATATACTTATTGCAAAAATGTACAAGTCATCAAAAACCAAGCACTACGCGCATACTCCTAGGGGGATAGATTGGTAGGAAAAGACCATCGCTCGTCCCCGACCGCCACTCATAAGGATGCACAATCTAAGAACACCTCATGTTTCAAATTTGTTACATAACTTTCACCATACGTGCATGCTATGGGACTTGCTAACTTCAACACAAGAATTATTTAAATTCATAATCACCCAACTAGCATGACTCTAATATCACTACCTCCATATCTCAAAATAATTATCAAGTATCAAATTGATCATAGCATCCAATTCACTTCCTATGATAGTCTTTATTATACCCAACTTGGATGCCCACCATTCTAGGACCAGTTTTATATTCATAGCAAATACCATGCTGTTCTAAGAGACTCTCAAAATAATATAAGTGAAGCATGAGAGACTAACAATTTCTTCAAAATTAAGCCACCGCCGTGCTCTAAAAGATATAAGTGAAGTACTAGAGCAAAAACTATCTAGCTCAAAAGATATAAGTGAAGCACATAGTGTATTCTAATAAATTCCAATAAAGTGGGTTTCTCCCAAAAGGTGTGTACAGAAAGGATGATTGTGGTAAACTAAAAAGAAAAGACTAATATCATACAAGACGCTCCAAGCAAAACACATATCATGTGGCGAATAAAAATATAGCTCCAAGTAAAGTTACCGATAAAAGAAGACGAAAGAGGGGATGCCTTCCGGGGCATCCCCAAGCTTAGGATTTTGGCTATTCTTGAATATCTTGGGGTGCCATGGGCATCCCCAAGTTTAGGCTCTTGCCACTCCTTATTCCATAGTCCATCAAATCTTTACCCAAAACTTGAAAACTTCACAACACAAAATTTAACAGGAATTCTCATAAGCTCTGTTAGTGCAAGAAAGCAAAACCACCACATAAGGTACTGTAATGAACTCATTATTTATTCATATTGGTGTTAAAACTACTGTATTCCAAGTTCTCTATGGTTCATACCCTTACATACTAGCCATAGATGCATCAAAATAAGCAAACAACACACGAAAGGCAGAATCGGTCAAAAACAGAATAGTCTGTAGCAATCTGTAACTCTCGAATACTTATGGAACTCTAAAAATCCTACCAAAATAGGAAGTCCTGGACAATTAGTCTATTGATTTACAGAAAAAATAATCAATGCAAAATCACGTTTCTGTGAATTAACAAAATTATTTTCGTGCGCGCAAAGTTTCTGTTTTTCAGCAGAATCATATTAACTATCACCATAGGTTATCCTGTAGGTTCTACTTGGCACAAACACTAATTTGAAAACACATCTAAACAGAAGGTAGATGCAAAATTTATTACTAAACAGAAGCAAAAACAAAGAAACTAAAATTAAATTGGGTTGCATCCCAACTAGCGCTATTGTTTAACGCCCCTAACTAGGCATAAAATCGAGGATAGATCTAAGTAGTGCCATCTTGGGCACTCAATTCATAAGTAGCTCGCATGATAGATTCATAAGGTAATTTAACTTTCTTTCTTGGAAAGTGCTCCATGCCTTTCCTTAATGGAAATTGGAATCTAATATTCCCTTCCTTCATATCAATAATCGTACCAATCGTTCTAAGGAAAGGTCTACCAAGAATAATAGGACAAGAAAGATTGCAATCTATATCAAGAATGATAAAATCTACGGGCACCATATTCCTATTTGCAAGAATGAGAACATCATTGATCCTTCCCATTGGCTTTTTAATGGTGGAATCCACAAGGTGCAAATTTAAAGAGCAATCATCAAGATCATGGAAACCTAGATCATCACATAAAGATTTTGGAATCGTGGAAACACTAGCACCCAAATCACATAAAGCATAACACTCATGATCTTTAATTTTAATCTTTATAGTAGGTTCCCACTCATCATAAAGTTTTCTAGGTATAGAATTCCAAATTAAGTTTTTCATCATAAGATTGCATCAAGGCATCCACAATATGTTTGGTAAAAGCTTTATTTTGACTATAAGCATGAGGAGAATTCACAACGGATTGCAACAAGGAAATACAATCTTCTAAAGAACAATTATCATAATTAAATTCCTTAAAATCTAAGATAGTGGGTTCAATGTTATTTAAAGTCTTGACCTCTCCAATCCCACTTTTACCAAATTTAGCATCAAGATCTAAGAACTCCGAATCATTGGGACGCTTTTTAACTAAAGTTGACTCATCTCCAGTCCCATCATTATTAAGATTCATATTGCAAAATAAAGATCTAATAGGGGATATTTCCATCTAATTTTTCTGGTTTGGCAGCCATCTTATACTAGGGTAGCTTGCTTATCAGAAATTTGGGCTATAGAATTTTCAAGCCGAGTAATTTGAGAGTTCAAACCATAAAATTCTTTAGACATATCATCAAGCTCTTTGTTCATATACCCCAAAAAACTTTTTGTTCTTTACGCTCTTTTCTGAAGAAATTATTATGCTCAAATTGTAAAGTCACAAAACTTCTAGCGTTTGATTCAATCTCTTCCAACCTTCTAAGATGAAGGTCGGTGTTCTTAGGCAAAGCCATAAGGGCAAACAGGCACACAAAAAGACAAGCGAAAGAGAGAAGAGATTGGGAAAGAGAGGGCGAATAAAACGGCAAGGGTGAAGTGGGGGAGAGGAAAACGAGAGGCAAATGGCAAATAATGTAAATGCGAGGGAAATGAGTTTATGATGGGTACTTGGTATGTCTTGACTTGAGCGAAGACCTCCCCGGCAACGGCGCCAGAAATCCTTCTTGCTACGTCTTGAGCTTGCGTTGGTTTTCCTTGAAGAGGAAAGGGTGATGCAGCAATAGTAACATAAGTATTTCCCTCAGTTTTTGAGAACCAAGGTATCAATCCAGTAGGAGGCTCCTCAAAAGTCCCACGCACCTACACAAACAAACAAGAACTCGCAAGCAACACAATAAAGGGGTTGTCAATCCCTTCACGGCCACTTGCGAAAGTGAGATCTGATAGAGATAATATGATAAGATAAATATATTTTTGGTATTTTATAATATAGATAGGAAAAGTAAAGATGCAAATAAAAGTAGATAGAAAGCTAATATGATAAGAGATAGACCCGAGGGCCATAGGTTTCACTAGTGGCTTCTCTCAAGATAGCATAAGTATTATGGTGGGTGAACAAATTACTGTCGGGCAATTGATAGAAAAGCAAATAATTATGAGATTATCTAGACATGATCATGTATATAGGCATCACATCCGTGACAAGTAGACCGACTCCTGCCTGCATCTACTACTATTACTCCACACATCGACCGCTATCCAGCATGCATCTAGAGTATTAAGTTCATAAAGAACAGAGTAACGCATTAAGAAAGATGACATGATGTAGAGGGATAAACTCATGCAATATGATATAAACCCCATCTTTTTATCCTCGATGACAACAGTACAATACGTGCCTTGCTGCCCCTGCTGTCACTGGGAAAGGACACCGCAAGATTGAACCCAAAGCTAAGCACTTCTCCCATTGCAAGAAAGATCAATCCAGTAGGCCATACCAAACTGATAATTCGAAGAGACTTGCAAACATAACTTAATCACACATACAATAATTCAGAGGAGATTCAAATATTTCTCATAGATAAACTTAATCATAAACCCACAATTCATCGGATCTCGACAAACACACCGCAAAAAGAGTTACATCAAATAGATCTCCAAGAAGATCAAGGAGAACATTGTATTGAGGTCCAAAGAGAGAGAAGAAGCCATCTAGCTAATAACTATGGACCCAAAGGTCTATGGTAAACTACTCACAACTCATCGGAGAGGCCTTGGAGATGATGTAGAGGCCCTCCGTGATCGATTCCCCCTCCGGCGGAGCGCCGGCGAAGGCTCCAAGATGGTATCTCGCAGATACAAAAGGTTACGACGGTGGAATTAGGTTTTCGTGGCCTGTTCTGATGTTTTTGGGGTACATGGGTATATATAGGAGGAAGAAGTAGGTCGGTGGCCACCCGAGGGGCCCACGAGATAGGGGGCGCACCCTCCACCCTCATGGCCACCTTGATTGTTTCTTGACTTCCACTCCAAGTCCTTTGGACCACGTTCGTTCCAAAAATCATGCTCCTGAAGGTTTCATTCCGTTTGGACTTCGTTTGATATTCCTTTTCTTCGAAACACTGAAATAGAAAAAAAACAGCTATATGGGCTGGGCCTCCGGTTAGTAGGTTAGTCCCAAAAATGATATAAATGTGTAAAGTAAAGCCCATAAACATGCAAAACGGGTAATATAATAGCATGGAACAATCAAAAATTATAGATACATTGGAGACGTATCAGCGAGGCGCAGCGTGGGTGCGAGGCAGAGCACGGACATTGGCAGCGAGCGCATTTGTCCATCATTAAAATTGAGCTACTCGAGCTGATCCATGGTGGGGGATCAGAACCACTCGTCAAGCTTGGCTTGGTCCTTGCCGTTGGAATGGAACTTGGTCGTGCTAAGGCCTTTGATTGGGCCATGGTGACTGCCGAGGATCTGGGACCAAGCCAAGCTTTTGCGATAGCCTTGGTAGAGCTTGTGGGTGTCGATGAGGTCGAGAGGGGTGGAGTGCCATAGGGGGCTCCACCGCCAGGAAAGGACGGTTGTCCGTGCCCCATATTTTATTTGGAGGAGGGAGACGATGACTATCAACATGTCATTAGGGAGGATGCTGATGAAGTCTTGGCCTATTGGAGTCACTTGTAGTTCTTGCTCGACCCGCTTCTGCTTGTTGGCAGCCTCGTTCTCCACCTCTGGAGTCTCCTCGTCAGCAGCGCTTTCTGATAGAAGTGGGAGTACAAGGAATATTTAGTTAAAATAGGGCAAAAGAAAAGTGTATTGGTAACTAGAAGTTAGTAGATAGGATTAGAGTAAGAAAATGGAATATCAATTGGTTGCTTAAATACTACACAATTCCTTTGATATTGCTGGGTAAGTAAACATGCAGATACTTGAAAAGAACACTTAGTTCGAACAAAGTCTGGATGGATGATATCGTCGGGGAAGTTAGCACATATCTCATGACCATGCTCTTTTATGTGAAGTGCAATTTTAGTGCCAACTTTTAGTACATGAAACTTAGAAATTCCTGTCCAAAGGACCGTGCCAAAATATGAGTGACCATGTTCATCAAATCTTATAGAAGCAACGATTGTAAATCCATGGTTTGTGTTCAGTATGACATGCATGCAGTCTTGAGTATGTAAAGGGCAAGATTGTATACTACAGATGCTGTTGCATAGCAAGGGATGTGCTGCAGAAAATGGTAGGATTATTAAAGAATATGGTAACATGCAAATATGGGTGAAATTGAAAGAACAATACAACAGTGAAATCAAAGGACAAAAAATTATAATTAAACAGATAGTGTAACAATGATGTCATAGAAATGGGAGAGTAATCGAAAGAACAATACATCATTAATTTTCCTAATATAGAAAGAAGAAAAAAAAATCCCCTTTGACGTCTATGCTGCATGTGGCACCTTTTATCCAAATGTAGCAATATATAGTATATGTTCAGGAAAGTAGGCCATGCCAATCGAGGTAGGGTGAGATTAAACATACCGTGCGCATCATGAAGTCATCTGGTACGGTGATGTCTACTACACAACCTTCTTCTTGTAGGCTCTTGTTAGGCCTCCAAGCGCAGAGTTTTGTAGGACAGTAGCAATTTTCCCTCAAGGGGATGACCTAAGGTTTATCAATCCATGGTAGGCGTAGGATGAAGATGGTCTCTCTCAAACAACCCTACAACCAAATAACAAAGATTCTATTGCGTCCCCAACACACCCAATACAATGGTAAATTGTATAGGTGCACTAGTTTGGCGAAGAGATGGTGATACAAGTGTAATATGGATAGTAGATATAGGTTTTTGCAATCTGAAAATATAAAAACAGCAAGGTAACTAGTAAGAAAAGTGAGTAAAAACGGTATTGCAATGCTTGAAAACAAGGCCTAGGGTTCATATGTTCACTAGTGCAAATTCTCTCAATAATGATATCATAATTGGATCATATAACAATCGCTCAACGTGCAACAAAGAATCACTCGGAAGTTTCTATCGGAGAACGTAGGATGAAAACGTGCATCAACCCCTATGCACAGATTACCCCAATGTCACCTCGGGAATCCACGAGTTGAGTGCCAAAACATACATCAAGTGAATCAATAGAGCATCCCATTGTCACCACAGATATCCCATCACAAGACATACATCAAGTATTCTCAAATCCAATACTCAATCGAACATAACGAAACCTCAAAGAGCAAGAATCAATTCATCAGAAGAAGATAGAGGGGGAGAAACACCATATGATCCAACTATAGTAACAAAGCTCGCGGTACATCAAGATCATGCCAAATCAAGAACACCAGAGAGAGAGATCAAACACATAGCTACTGGTACATACCCTCAGCCCCGAAGGTGAACTATTCCCTCCTCATCATGGAGACCGCCGAGATGATGAAGATGGCCTCCGGTGATGGTTTCCCCCTTCGGCAGGGTGCCGGAACGGGCTCCCGATTGGTTTTTCATGGCTACAGAGGCTTACGATAGTGGAACTTCCAATCTTGGGTTCTTTTCAGAGGTTTCTATATTTATAAGAATTTTTGGCATTGGAAAAAAGTCAGGGGGTGCTTGAGGGGCCCACAAGCCATGGGGGTGCACCCTAGGGGTGGGTGGGTGTGCCCCTAGGCTTGTGACCTCCTTGGTCACTTCCTGGGCCAGCTCCAGTGCTTCGGGGGTCTCTTTTGGTCCATAAAAATTCACCGTAAATTTTCAGCCCATTTCGAGTACTTCTATTTCTGCACAAAAAATGACACCACGGTAGCTCTACTGAAAACATCGTCAGTCCGGGTTAGTTCTAATAAAATCATATAAAATTGTTGCAAACATGGCATGAATACTTCATAAATTATAGATACGTTGGAGACGTATCATACGTCGAGATGGAACTCCATGGAGGTCTGGTCGAGGCCGCAAAGTCCTGATGTGTCCGCGCACTATACACTCTATGAATGAAAGAAAACTCTCAAATCAGCTCTAAGAAAAATGAATTCATGGCTATTTCGGCCGGGTGATTAAATGAGGCAGATGAACTGAGATAAGAGATGAGAGAACATCTCAATAAATTAGTTACCTTATTGTCCATGATAAAAAAACCTCAATACCGTGGATTCCCCAATCGGGCGGAGCTGGGTCGACGAAGAGCAGCATCGAGAAAGTCGATAGCGATAGGAGGCGGCAAGCGGAAGTGGCTAAATGAAGTGGGGTTTGCCGGCAGCCCGACGGCGGCGACATGCGTCGAGCTAAGTGGTTGCCGCGGCGATAGGTAGTGCCAGGCAGAGTCATGGAGGGCTCGTGCAGGTGTGAATGGGGACCGGAGGGGGTGGCAGGCAGGGTGAGGGTTTTATGACGTGGGGATGGTGAGGGTTTCTTTTTTCTTTTTTAAATTGGTGGTGAGGGTTTTCTGTCCCATAATTCAAACGCAACAGTTTGCTACAGCAAACCGTGTATGATTAACGTAACTGGGAAAATGAAAGTCATTCCACATAGCTCCAATCTAGGAAAATTACCATGTTTTAGGGTGGTTCCACTTTTCCGTCATCATTTGAATCTGAAATTTTTACCCACGCTAAAAATTCACCCTAATATGCATAAAATTCCATCATCCAAACTGATTGCATCCATATCCGACATTTGGACATAAGTAAACATAGATATAGTTAATCATACTCAGGCATAGATAATAAGCATACACAAGCATAATTCAACCGTCATTAAGCATACTCAAGAACATTCATAATTAAGACACTACATAGCCATCCACAGTTTAATCCCACATCTCATCTTCCGACACGATCATGAAGCTTCTCCAGGTACTTAGTGTACGTGCCAGAGCTCCAAGCTTAAATCAGAGATAAATAAAATTTTGGGAGGTGCACCCTTCCTGTCAATGTTACGACCAAGAGTTATCAATATCTTCCATGCTAAACACATTAGCAACGGTTCCCAAGCGGTAAAAATAAAGGTTTACTCTCCCTCCACCAACAAACACAAGCCATGGCTAGCCGAATCCACGGGTACCGTCCATACCAACTGATGAGGATACAGACCCAGGGTAGGGTCATAGACCTGACCTATACGCCCACCCAAGGTCGCTACCCTAGAAGCAAAGAAGTGCAAGAGACAACAAGGAATCCCCAGTCAAAGGTGCCGAGTGCAATCCACGACCAATCATATCACTCGGGTACCCCTCCTTCCTGATGTCACTCGACCATACAAGAAACCACTCGACCTACTGAAGACCAGGAGTCACTTAGCACTGCAACGGTTAGATGTTCACTCCGTAGTCCTTAAGATCATTAATAACACTTATGGGTGGCGTTATCAGTAACACCCTGTCTTTATGTACATTGAACCCCTTGTAATGGAGGATGGCTAGAGTCTTGGCGCACTCTATATAAGCCACCCCCTCCTCTGGCACAAGGGTTCGCACCCCCTGTAACACCACACGCATATAATTCAATCGACCACCTCTGGGCACCAAGACGTAGGGCTTTTACTTCCACTGTGAAGGGCCTGAACTCGTAAATCATGTGTGTACAACTTCACCATAACTGAGATCTTGCCTCTCTATACCTACCCCCCTTTCTACTGTTAGTCTTAGGACAACGTCAGTTGGCGCTGATGTCTACTACACAGCCTTCTTCTTGTAGACGTTGTTGGGCCTGCAAGTGCATAGGTTTGTAGGACAGTAGCAAATTTCCCTCAAGTGGATGACCTAAGGTTTATCAATCCGTGGGAGGCGTAGGATGAAGATGGTCTCTCTCAAGCAACCCTGCAACCAAATAACAAAGAGTCTCTTGTGTCCCCAACACACCCAATACAATGGCAAATTGTATAGGTGCACTCGTTAGGCGAAGAGAGGGTGATAAAAGTGCAAAATAGATAGTAGATAAAGGTTTTTGTAATCTAAAATAATAAAAACAGCAAGGTAACTAAATAGGAAACAAGGCCTAGGGTTCATACTTTCACTAGTGCAAGTTCTCTCAACAATAATAACATAGATAGATCATATAACAAGCCCTCAACATGCAACAAAGAGTCACTCAAAAGCCACTAATAGCGGAGAACAAACGTAGAGATTATGGTAGGGTACGAAACCACCTCAAAGCTATTCTTTCGGATCGATCTATAAAAGAGTTCGTACTAGAATAACACCTTAAGATACAAATCAACCAAAACCCTAATGTCACCTAGATACTCCATTGTCACCTCGAGTATCCGTGGGCATGATTATACGATATGCATCACACAATCTCAGATTCATCCAACCAACATAAAGGTACTTCAAAGAGTGCCCCAAAGTATCTATCGGAGAGTCAAGAACGTGTGCCAACCCCTATGCATAGGTTCCCAATGTCACGAAACCCGCAAATTGATCACCAAAACATACATCAAGTGGCACATGATATCCCATTGTCACCACAGATAATCACGGCAAGACATACATCAAGTGTTCTCATAAAAGACTCAATCCGATAAGATAACTTCAAAGGGGAAACTCAATTCATCACAAGAGAGTAGAGGGGGAGAAACATCATAAGATCCAACAACAATAGCAAAGCTCGGGATACATCAAGATCGTGCCATAGAGGAACACGAGAGAGAACACGAGAGATAGATCAAACACATAGCTACTGGTAGATACCCTCAGCCCCGAGGGTGAACTACTCCCTCCTCGTCATGGATAGCGCCGGGATGATGAAGATGGCCACCGGTGATGGGATCCCCCTCCGGCAGGGCGCCGGAATGGGCTCCCGAGAGGTTTTTGGTGGCTACAGAGGCTTGCGGCGGCGGAACTCCCGATCTATGATACATAGGTATATATGGGTGCAGGGGGTACGTCGGAGGAGCACGGGGGCCCCAC
>NC_041385.1:416700791-416713985 GCF_002162155.2 Triticum dicoccoides
GGGGGGGGGGGTGGGCACACCCCCACCCTCGTGAGCACCTCCCGTATCTCCTAACGTGCACTCCAAGTCCATCGGGTGGCTTTCCTTCCAAAAATAACTTCTCCAGTTGATTTCGTTCCGTTTTGACTTCGTCTGATATTCCTTTTCCTCGAAACACTAAAATAGGCATAAAACAACAAATCTAGGCTGGGCCTCCGGTTAATAGGTTAGTCCCAAAAATAATATAAAAGTGGATAATAAAGCCCAATATTGCCCAAAACAGTAGATAAAGTAGCATGGAGCAATCAAAAATTATAGATACGTTGGAGACGTATCAAGCATCCCCAAGCTTAATTCCTGCTCGTCCTCGAGTAGGTAAATGATAAAAAAGAATTTTTGATGCGGAGTGATACTTTGGCATAATTTCAATGTAAATCTTCTTAATTGTGATATGAATATTCAGATCCGAAAGATTCCAGACAAAAGTTCATATTGACACAAAAATAATAATACTTCAAGCATACTAATCAAAGCAATCATGTCTTCTCGAAATAGCATGGCAAAAGAAAGTTCATCCCTACAAAATCATATAGTTAGGCTATGCTTCATTTTCGTCACACAAAGATGTTCCCAACTTCTATACCCCTGATGACAAGCCAAGCAATTGTTTCATACTTAAATAATCTCAAACTTTTTCAACCTTCACGCAATACATGAGCGTGAGCCATGGATATAGCACTATGGGTGGAATAGAATATGAGGATGGGGATAGTGTGGAGAAGACAAAAAAGGAGAAAGTCTCACATTGACGAGGATAATCAACGGGCTATGAAGATGCCCATCAATTGATGTCAACATGAGGAGTAGGGATTTCCATGCAACGGATGCACTAGAGCTATGAATGCTCAACAAAAGAAAACTAGTGGGTGTGCATCCAACTCGCTTGCTCATGAAGACCTAGGGCATTTGAGAAAGCCCATCGTAGGAATATACAAGCCAAGTTTTATAATGAAAAATTCCCACTAGTATAAAAAGACAACTTATGAGACTCACTACATGAAGAACAAGGTGCTACTTTGATGCACAATATATGAGACTTACTATATGAAGAACAAGGTGCTACTTTGAAGCACAAGTGTGGAAAAAAGAGATAGTAGCATTGCCCTTTTTATTTATTTTTTTCTTTTTCTTGTTTTCTTTTTTTTGGGCCTTTCTTTTTTTTCTTTTGGCCTTTCTTCTTTTTTTTCTTTTTTTTCTTTTTGGGCAATGCTCTAATAATGATGATCATCACACTTCTATTGATTACAACTTAAGGATTACAACTCGAAACTTAGAACAAGATATGACTCTATATGAATGCCTCCGGCGGTGTACCAGGATGGTGCAATGAATCAAGAGTGACACGTATGAAAATTAATGCATTGTGGCTTTGCCACAAATACGATGTCAACTACATGATCATGCAATGGCAATATGACAAAAGTAATGTATGTCATGATTATGATGATGATGGAAGTTGCATGGCAATATATCTCGGAATGGCTATGGAAATGCCATGATAGGTAGGTATGGTGGCTGTTTTGAGGAAGATAAAAGGAGGTTATGTGTGATAGAGTGTATCGTATCACGGGGTTTGGATGCACCGGCGAAGTTTGCACCAACTCTCAAGGTGAGAAAGGGCAATGCACGGTACCGAAGAGGCTAGCAAATGTGGAAAGGTAAGAGTGCGTATAATCCATGGACTCAACATTAGTCAAAAGAACTCATATACTTATTGTAAAAATTTAGAAGTCATCAAAAATCAAGTACTACATGCATGCTCCTAGGGGGATAGATTGGTAGGAAAAGACCATCGCTCATCCCCGACCGCCACTCATAAGGATGCACAAGCCAGGTACACTTCATGTTTCAAATTTGTTACACAACTTTAACCATACGTGCATGCTACGGGACTTGCAAACTTCAACACAAGCATTTCTCAAATTCACAACTACTCAACTAGCACGACTTTGATATTATGACCTCCATATCTCAAAACAATTATCAAGCATCAAACTTTTCTTAGTATCCAACACACTCAAAAGAATGTTTTTACTATTCTTGAATACCTAGCATATTATGATAATTTAAGCAAATTACCATGCTGTTTAAGACTCTCAAAATAATATAAGTGAAGCATGAGAGTTCATCTATTTCTTCAAAATAAAACCACCACCATGCTCTAAAAGATATAAGTGATGCACTAGAGCAAATGACATACTACTCCGAAAGATATAAGTGAAGATCAATGAGTAGTCGAATAATTATGAAACTATGTGAAGACTCTCCCATTTAATAATTTCAGATCTTGATACTTTATTCAAACAGCAAGCAAAGCTAAAGAAAACTACATTGCAAGGATAGCACAACTCATGTGAAGAAGCAAAAACTTAGGCTCAACCGATACTAACCGTTAGTTGTTGAAGAAGAAAGGTGGGATGCCTACCGGGGCATCCCCAAGCTTAGATGCTTGAGACTTCTTGAAATATTATCTTGGGGTGCCTTGGGAATCCCCAAGCTTGAACTTTTGTGTCTTCTCAATTCATCTCATATCATGGTTTCTCTTTTTATCAAAAGCTTCATTCACAACAAACTCAACAAGAACTCGTGAGATAGGTTAGTATAAACCAATGCAAAACTTTATCATTTTCTACTGTAACAAATCACTAACATTATATTCATCATTGAATACTAAATTCCTCTGCATATTTAATACTCCTATCCTCAAATAGAATCATTAAACAAGCAAACATATGCAAACAATGCAAACATAACAGCAATCTGCCAAAACAGTACAATCTGTAAAGAATGCAAGAGTATCAATACTTCCCTGACTCCAAAAATTATGAACTAAAATTCCCACTGTAAATAAATTTATCCGAGCTCAATATGCAAAAAGATTCAACATTATACCACTCTCTGAATTTTCTATGGAATTTTTGCAACAGTGTTAAACTTTCAGTTTTCAAACAACAACATGTATACTAGAAAAATAAGCATGGCAAAGGCTATCCTTGACTTTTTTATTGAAACTAAAGATGCAAAACACTAATCTAAATAACAGCAAGCAAAACAAAAGAAAATGACATGACGCTCCAAGCAAAACACATATCATGTGGTGAATAAAAATATAGCTCCAAGTAAAGTTACCGATGGGTGAAGACGAAAGAGGGGATGCCATCCGGGGCATCCCCAAGCTTAGGCTCTTGGTTTTCCTTGAATATTACCTTGGGGTGCCTTGGGAATCCCCAAGCTTAGGCTCTTGCCACTCCTTATTCCATAGTCCATCGAATCCTTACCCAAAACTTGAAAACTCCACAACACAAAACTCAAAAGAAAACTCGTAAGCTCCATTAGTATAATAAAGTAAAACCACCACTTAGGTACTGTAATGAACTCATTCTAAATTCATATGGGTGTAGTATCTACTTTAATTAAACTTATCCATGGTTCATACACTCAATACTAGCCATAGATTCATCAAAATAAGCAAACAACACATAGAAAACAGAATCTGTCAAAAACAGAACAGTCTGTAGTAATCTGTATCAAACGTATACTTCTGGAACTCCAACAATCCTCACAAATTAGGAAGTCCTAAGAAATTGGTTTACCAATCCAGAGCAAAAAGAATCAGATCAATAGCACGTTTCTGTGAATTAACAAAACTAATTTACTAGGTGCAAAAGTTTGTGATTTTCAGCAGGATCAACACAACTATCACCGTAAGCTATCCTAAAGGACTTACTTGGCACTTTATTGAAACAAAAAGCTATAAAACACGATTACTACAGTAGCATAATCATGTGGGCACACAAAAACAGTAAAGATAAATATTGGGTTGCCTCCCAACAAGCGCTTTTCTTTAATGCCTTTTAGCTAGGCATGATGATGGCAATGATGCTCACATAAAAGATAAGAATTGAAACATAACGGGAGCATCATGAAGCATATGACTAGCACATTTAAGCCTAACCCACTTCCTATGCATAGGGATTTTGTGAGCAAACAACTTATGGGAACAATAATCAACAAGCATAGGAAGGTAACACAAGCATAGCTTCAAGAATTTAAGCACATAGAGAGGAAACTTGATATTATTGCAATTCCTACAAGCATATATTCCTCCCTCATAATAATTTTCAGTAGCATCATGAATGAATTCAACAATGTAACCAGCACCTAAAGCATTCTTTTCATGATCTACTAGCATAGAAAATTTACTACTCTCCTCATAAGCAAAATTCTTCTCATGAACAGTAGTGGGAGCAAACTCAACAAAATAACTATCATATGATTTAAAATTAGGATCAAGATGACAAGTTTCATGGTTATCATTATTCTTTAAAGCATACGTGTCATCACAATAATCATCATAGATAGGAGGCATGCTTTCATCATAGTAAATTTGCTCATCAAAGCTTGGGGGACAAAAAATATCATCTTCATCAAACATAGCTTCCCCAAGCTTGTGGCGTTGCGTATCATTAGCATCATGGATATTCAAGGAATCCATACTAAAAGCATTGCAATCATGCTCATCATTCACATATTTCATGCCAAGCATTCTATGTAATTCTTCTTCTAGCACTTTGGCACAATTTTCCTTTCCATCATACTCATGAAAGATATTAAAAAGGTGAAGCGTATGAGACAAACTTAATTCCATTTTTTGTAATTTTCTTTTATAGACTAACTAGTGCTAAAACAAGAAACAAAAAGATTCAATTGCAAGATCTAAAGATATAGCTTCAAGCACTCACCTCCCCGGCAACGGCGCCAGAAAAGAGCTTGATGTCTACTACACAACCTTCTTCTTGTAGACGTTGTTGGGCCTGCAAGTGCACAGGTTTGTAGGACAGTAGCAAATTTCCCTCAAGTGGATAACCTAAGGTTTATCAATCCGTGGGAGGCGTAGGATGAAGATGGTCTCTCTCAAGCAACCCTGCAACCAAACAACAAAGAGTCTCTTGTGTCCCCAACACACCCAATACAATGGCAAATTGTACAGGTGCACTAGTTCGGCGAAGAGATGGTGATACAAGTGCAAAATAGATAGTAGATAAAGGTTTTTATAATCTGAAATAATAAAAACAGCAAGGTAACTAATGATAAAAGTGAGCACAAACGGTATTGCGATGATAGGAAACAAGGCCTATGGTTCATACTTTCACTAGTGCAAGTTCTCTCAACAATAATAACATAGATAGATCATATAACAAGCCCTCAACATGCAACAAAGAGTCACTCCAAAGCCACTAATAGCGGAGAACAAACATAGAGATTATGGTAGGGTACGAAACCACCTCAAAGCTATTCTTTCGGGTCGATCTATAAAAGAGTTCGTACTAGAATAACACCTTAAGATACAAATCAACCAAAACCCTAATGCCACCTAGATACTCCATTGTCACCTCAAGTATCCGTGGGCATGATTATACGATATGCATCACACAATCTCAGATTTATCCAACCAACATAAAAGTAATTCAAAGAGTGCCCCAAAGTTTCTATCGGAGAGTCAAGAACGTGTGCCAACCCCTATGCATACGTTCGCAATGTCACGAAACCCGCAAGTTGATCACCAAAACATACATCAAGTGGCACATGATATCCCATTGTCACCACAGATAATCACGGCAAGACATACATCAAGTGTTCTCATAAAAGACTCAATCCGATAAGATAACTTCAAAGGGGAAACTCAATTCATCACAAGAGAGTAGAGGGGGAGAAACATCATAAGATCCAACAACAATAGCAAAGCTCGGGATACATCAAGATCGTGCCATAGAGGAACACGAGAGAGAACACGAGAGAGAGATCAAACACATAGCTACTGGTACATACCCTCAGCCCCGAGGGTGAACTACTCCCTCCTCGTCATGGATAGCATTGGGATGATGAAGATGGCCACCGGTGATGGGATCCCCCTTTGGCAGGGCACCAGAACGGGCTCCCAAGAGGTTTTTGGTGGCTACAGAGGCTTGCGGCGGCGGAACTCCCGATCTATCTTCTGTTCTGGAAGTTTTACGATACGTAGGTATATATGGGTGCAGGGGGTACGTCGGAGGAGCTATGGGGGCCCCACGAGGCAGGGGGCGCGCCCAGGGTGGTGGGGGGGGGGGTGGTGGGGGCGCCCCCACCCTCGTGAGCACCTCCCGTATCTCCTCACGTGCACTCCAAGTCCATCGGGTGGCTTTCCTTCCAAAAATAACTTCTCTAGTTGATTTCGTTCTGTTTTGACTTTGTCTGATATTCCTTTTCCTTGAAACACTGAAATAGGCATAAAACAGCAAATCTGGGCTGGGCCTCTGGTTAATAGGTTAGTCCCAAAAATAATATAAAAGTGGATAATAAAGCCCAATATTGCCCAAAACAGTAGATAAAGTAGCATGGAGCAATCAAAAATTATAGATACGTTGGAGACGTATCCGGCGCCCACCGTGGGGATGGTGTCTTAGCGACTTGTTGGTGAAGTTGTGATTTTTCCGATCCCCATCATCATGGTTTCCGGCGGTGGATTGACTGCGGGCCGTGAGATCCATCTCGGCGCGCTCGTTTTCGTCGCCGACGACTCCGCCTGGCTTCAGGAAGCTCCCCTTGACATCGAGGCGCTCCCCGTCCGAGGGGCGACACACTTTCGCGCGTGTGTACGTGGCGTCCTTCTCCGGCAGCCGTCGACCCCGTATCGGTCGGCTCCCGTGGTGTTTTCTCTCCGGCGCTGTTCGCCTTCGCAAGCGATCTTGTCGGCCGCGGTTTCAGCGGTGGGTGAAACATGCGGTGGCTCGCTATTCGGCCACCCATCAAGTCGCGGCAATCGAGCCCGATGAAACTCTCTACGGCCTGTTCGACCCTGCGGCTGAAGTTTTGATGGTCGACGGACCGCATAGTCCGCCTAGCTTCTGTCACGACGACGGCGGTGATGGTGGCAGCGATCCATCGCGCATTCATGAAGAGTACCGTACCGAACCTCTCTCTTCACAGCAGAGAGAAGAACTTCGTTGCCGCAACATGGATGCACTCCACACGCCCATCATTGGGGAAACCCCCAAGGCTCGGGCCTTGGAAGAGGTGCGCCTGGCCAATTTGGCCGAGCGCACTCGACTGGAGAACCTTCAGCATGCACTCGACGAGCGTGCTCGGGAGCGGATCCCCGAGTCCAGTCGACGACAGCTTTTTCCGCCTCAACCTAAGGTATACCGCACTCTGGTTCAAAATCTCACAGTTGCGGACGATACAGTAGAGTTAATTCAGCCTTCCCAGTCGGAGGATGGCAGAGGTTTGATGCAGATCCGGGCCTTACTCCGGGCAGCAGGAGAACATAACACAACAGTGTCTAAGTCGTAGAATAGGATTCATAGCAGGTCCGTGGTGGCAGATACAGTTCAGTCGGCCCACAGCCCAAGATCGCCCATGCGGCGTGAAGGTCGTGGGCATCAGCAGGATCAGTATAGGAACCATGGGTAGTATGATCACCGACTCGGCCGTGACGACCGTCATCGACTGCCCACACCTCCTCCGAGGAGTGGGTCATATGTGCCTCGGCAATACGATGACAGACGCCTTCACAGTGGCGAGCACAGAGTACCGGTCGACCCAAGAGAGCCAGGCTTTGATGCGAGATCTATTCTCGTTCAAGGTCTAGTCAACCGGAACAGAGTGCACATGGAGGACCTTGACAAAGATTGTCCGACTAGAGGAAGAGTTCATGTTTCGGGTCCAGAATGTTTCAGCAGAGCCATCAGGGCTGCAGTGATTCCTCCAAATTCAGGTTGGCGACTAGAGTCAGCAAGTTCACTGGAGAGTCCAAGCCTGAAACTTGGCTTGAGGATTACCGAGTGGCTGTGCAGATTGGTGGCGGAAATGATGAAGTGGCCATGAAACATCTTCCTCTGATGTTGGAAGGGCCAGCCAGAGCGTAGCTGACTCAGTTAGCCCCGGGCAGTATATTCAGTTGGGAGGAGCTTGCTCGAGTATTTGTCAGAACTTTTGAGGGTACTTGCAAGCGGCCAGCAGGATTAATAGAATTGCAGCATTGCATGCAGAAACCGAGTGAGACTCTAAGGGATTACATTCAAAGGTGGACCACTTTGCATCACATAGTGGAAAATTTATCTGAGCACCAAGCAGTGTGTGCCTTCAAGGAAGGCGTTAAATATCGAGAGCTGGTCCTGAAGTTCGGTCGGACTGGAGATATGTTCCTGACTCGGATGACGGAAATAGCCACTCGGTATGCTAATGGAGAAGAAGAGGATCGACTCCATAGTGGAAAGGGTAAACCAGTCGGCCAGGACGCCGACAGAGGCAATTCCAATCGGAAACAGAAACGTAAGGCTGAACCTGCAGTGCCTGGTGAAATTGCGGCAGTAGTTCAAGGAAAGTTTAAAGGAAAACCTAAGGGGCCCTGAACCCCTAAGAAGGTAAAAGATCAAGCGGGAAATGATGTGTTGGATTTACCATGTCACATTCATATGAAGAAGGATGAAGAGGGTAATCTGATTTATCCTAAGCACACCACTCAGAAATGTTGACTCCTAATCCAGCAATTCCGACAGAAACAACCCAGTGAGAAGGAAAAAGAGTCGGACAAGGATGAGGATGAGGAGGAAGATGATGGTTATCCTAAGGTCAATTCCACCCTAGTGATTTTTGCTGATGTTGAGAGCAAAAGTCGATTGAAAGTTATCAACAGAGAGGTAAATATGGTTGCCCCAGCAACGACGACCACATACCTGAAATGGTCACAAACAGCCATCACATTCAACCAGTCTGATCACCCGGCGCGTATAGCCACTCCTGGGAGGCAAGCATTGGTGGTCGACCCAGTTGTTGAAGGCACTCGACTGACCAAAGTGCTTATGGATGGTGGTAATGGCCTGAATATCCTTTATGCTAAAACCTTAAAAGGGATGGGCATTCTGATGTCCAAGCTTAGCGAAAGCAATATGAGTTTTCATGGTGTTATCCCTGGAAAGAAAGCCGAATCGCTCAGCCAGATCGCCCTTGACGTGGTTTTCAGTGATTCCAAGAATTATCGTAAGGAAAAGTTGACATTTGAAGTAGTGGATTTCCAGAGTGCTTATCATGCTATTCTGGGTAGGCCTGCCTATGCGCGTTTTATGGCTCGACCATGTTACATGTACCTCAAGCTGAAGATGCCTGGCCCCAGGGGAGTGATCACAATCACTGGCAATCGGCAGAAGGCAGAGGAATGCTTTGAGAAGGGTTCTAAAATCGCTGATGCACAAATGGCAGCAGTTGAATTACGAGAGTATCAGAAAAATGCAGATCCGAGTGATTTGTTACGAGCCAAGAAGCCTACCACAGATTCTGCATTTCAGTCGTCTGGAGAAACGAAGCCGATTCATATTCACCTGACCGATCCCAATGCAGCACCGACTCATATCTCAACAACACTCGACAGCAAATAGGAAGAAGCGCTCATCCATTTCCTCCGTGAGAACTGGGACATCTTTGCATGGAAACCTTCTGACATGTCGGGTGTACCCAGGGGACTGGCTGAGCACCGTTTGCGTGTTGATCCGAAGGCAAAACCCGTCAAAGAGCATCTTCGACGGTCCGCCGTGCAGAAGAGAAAAGCAATTGGCGAGGAAGTGGCTCGGCTCCTAGCAGCGGAGTTCATCCGAGAGATCTACCACTCCGAGTGGCTTGCCAATGTAGTCATGGTCCCTAAGAAGGACGATTCACTTCGTATGTGCATAGATTTCAAGCATATCAATCGGGCATGCCCGAAAGATCATTTCCCTCTCCCCCGCATCGATCAGATTGTCGACTCGACTACGGGGTGTGAGCGCTTGTCTTTTCTAGACGCATATTCCGAGTATCATCAGATCTGAATGTATGGTCCCGATGAAATAAAAACGGCTTTCATCACCCCATTCGGGTGCTTTTGCTATGTCACCATGCCATTTGGTCTCAGAAATGCTGGCACCACATTCATGAGGATGATTCAGAAGTGCCTGCTCACTCAAATCAGTCGGAATGTGGAAACATATATGGATGACATTGTGGTCAAGTCGCGTAAGGGTTCCCACCCGCTGACCGTCCTTGCAGAAACCTTTGCCAACCTAAGAAGGTACGATATCAAGCTTAATCCGTCGAAGTGCACATTCAGAGTCCCAGGTGGAAAGCTACTCGGTTTCCTTGTTTCCGAACGGGTATCTGACGCGAACCCAGAGAAAGTTGGTACCATCTTCCGAATGAAACGCCCTGTGCATGTGCATGACGTTCAGAAGCTTACTGGTTGTTTGGCCGCCTTGAGTCGATTCATTTCTCATCTCGGTGAAAAGGCCTTACCTCTTTACCGATTGATGAAGAAATCTGATAAATTTGAGTGGACTGATGAAGCTGACGCAGCGTTTGCAGAGCTCAAAGCCCTGCTTTCCACCCAGCCGGTGCTTGCTGCACCAATCAGCAAAGAGCCTTTACTGCTTTACATTGCAGCCACTGGACAAGTTGTCAGTACAGTACTCACGGTCGAGCGGGAAGAAGACGGAAAAGCCTATAAAGTTCAGCCCCCAGTGTATTATCTTTCTGAAGTTTTGACTCCATCCAAGCAAAGATATCCGCATTATCAGAAGCTTGTTTATGGAATCTACATGACCATGAAGAAGGTTGCACACTATTTCTCTGATCACTCCATTATAGTCGTCAGCGATGCACCATTATCTTATCTGAAATTTTGAACAACAGAGATGCAACTGGTCGAGTGGCAAAATGGGCGACTGAACTCCTTCCATTGGATATCAAGTTTGAGGCAAAGAAAGCTATCAAGTCTCAAGCAATTGCAGATTTCCTTGCCGAGTGGATTGAGCAGCAACTGCCGACTCAAGTTCACTCGGAGCATTGGACCATGCTCTTCGATGGCTCCAAGATGCTGAATGGTTCCAGTGCTGGGGTAGCATTGGTATCCCTCTGTGGGGACAGCTCAGCTATGTTCTCCAGATTCATTTCGATTCCTCCAACAATGAAGCTGAAATGAAGCACTTTTATATGGGTTGCGTATGGCCATTTCACTCGGCGTCCGTCGCCTCATGGTCCACGGTGACTCAGATTTGGTGGTTAATCAAGTGGTGAAAGAGTGGGATGTCAGGAGCCCGGCTATGACTGGTTATTGCAACGCAGTAAGAAAGTTAGAAAAGAAATTTGAGGGGTTGGAGCTTCACCATATACCCCAACTGAAAAATCAAGCTGCAGATGAATTGGCAAAGATAGGATCCAAGAGAGAGACCATTCCCAGCAATGTGTTTTTGGAACATATTCACGCACCTTCAGTTGAGGAAGATCCTTTCACTGAAGAGCCCGCACAGCCTAAGAGTGCCACAGATCCGACTGAAGTCGAAGTCCTAGCCGTGGTCGACTTGATCATGGAGGTTTTGGTCGTCACTCCCGACTGGACAGTGCCATACATTGCATACATTCTTAGGAAAGAACTTCCAGAGGATGAAGAAGAGGCTCGACAGATCGTCCGACAATCCAAAGCCTTTACTATGATAAGAGGACAGTTGTTCAGAGAAAGTGTAACTAGAGTCTGCCAGAAATGCATCATGCCAGAAGAAGGCCGAATGATCCTCAATGATATTCACTCGGGGACCTGTGGTCACCATGCGTCCTCTCGGACCATTGTGTCCAAAGCATACCGAGCCGGATTTTACTGGCCACATGCCAACGAGATGGCGAAAGAAATAGTAGACAAATGTGAAGGTTGTCAGTTTTACTCCAACGTGTCCCATAAACCCGCGTCAGCTCTGAAGACAATTCCACTCATCTGGCCTTCTGCTGTCTGGGGATTAGATATGGTTGGACCTCTGAGGACTGGCAGGAGTGGATTTACCCATGTGCTCATAACAGTTGACAAGTTCACCAAATGGATTGAAGCCAAGCCTATTAAAAACCATGAAGTGAGTACATCTGTTAGTTTCATCAGAGAATTAACATTTAGATATGGTGTTCCACATAGCATCATCTCCGTTAATGGGTCGAACTTCGATTCTGACGAGTTCAGAGCCTTTTGTGCTTCCCAAGGCACTAGGGTCGACTATGCTTCAGTCGCCCATCCTCAGTCAAATGGACAGGCTGAAAGAGCAAATGGATTGATTCTCAAAGGACTGAAACCCCGATTGATGCGTGACCTCAAGCATGCAACAGACGCCTGGGTCGATGAACTTCCATCAGTACTTTGGGGATTGAGTACTCCTAATCGGTCAACTGGCCGAACTCCATTCTTCTTAGTCTATGGAGCTGAAGCTGTTCTCCCGAGTGATTTGCTTCACAATGCACCCCGAGTCAAACTTTTCTCAGAAGATGAAGCAGAACAGGCTCAACAAGATGCAGTTGATCTCCTGGAAGAGGAAAGAGAGATGGCCTTGATCCGGTCGACCATTTATCAGCAAGACCTGCGTCGATTCCACGCCCGAAACGTGACGGGTCGGGCATTTCAGGAGGAAGACTTGGTTCTTCGGGTGGACCAGCAGAAACCACACAAGCTCGCTCCTGCTTGGGAAGGCCCCTTCGTCGGCACCAAAGTGCTCCACAACGGAGCATACCGTCTTTTCAACGTCGAGCACAATAAAGATGAGCCAAGTGCTTGGAATGCGGAGCTGCTCCACCCATTTTACTCTTAAGCATTCAGACTGTTGAGATGTAATAAGAAATACCTTCTAGTTTGATTATCAAAGACATGATTTTACAGTCTACCGAATGATTGTTGTTCCTTTTTTACATGTTCTAAATCCCCCAGTGGGTGCCTTAGCTGTGAATCTGCTTCGCCTAAGTTGAAAAAATCCTACCGAGTGGTGAGCAAGCCTCTCACTCGGAGGCTTAGCCGCGAATCCGTTTCGCCTAAGTTGAAAAAATCCTATCGAGTGGTGAGCAAGCCTCTCACTTGGAGGCTTAGCTGCGAATTCGTTTCACCTAACTTTGAAAAATCCTACCGAGTGGTGAGCAATCCTCCCACTTGGGGGCTTAGCTGCAGTCCAGTACTCGCCTAAGTTTGAAAAATCCTACCGAGTGGTGAGCAATCCTCCCACTCGGGGGCTTAGCTGTAGTCCAGTACTCGCCTAAGTTTGAAAAATCCTACCGAGTGGTGAGCAATCCTCCCACTCGGGGGCTTAGCTGCAGTCCAGTACTCGCCTAAGTTTGAAAAATCCTACC
>NC_041385.1:416714119-416715429 GCF_002162155.2 Triticum dicoccoides
TTTGCTGCAGTCCAGTACTCGCCTAAGTTTGAAAAATCCTACCGAGTGGTGAGCAGTCCTCCCACTCGGGGGCTTAGCTGCAGTCCAGTACTCGCCTAAGTTTGAAAAATCCTACCGAGTGGTGAGCAATCCTCCCATTCGGGGGCTTAGCTGCAGTCCAGTACTCGCCTAAGTTTGAAAAATCCTACCGAGTGGTGAGCAATCCTCCCACTCGGGCGCTTAGCTGCAGTCCAGTACTCTTCTAAGTTTTAAAAATCCTACCGAGTGGTGAGCGATCCTCCCACTCGAAGGCTTAGCTACAGTCCAGTACTCGCCTAAGTTTGAAAAATCTTACCGAGTGGTGAGCAATCCTCCCACTCGGGGGGCTTAGCAAAGTGCGGGTCGGCCACGACCACCACTTCAGGGCTGCACCGTCAAGAAGAAGGACGAGATTGTGCGGACTGTCAAAGGCCCATCTAACGGCTGGCGCCAAAGCAGACGGCTGGCAGGAATGTCAAGACCATTGCTGAGTGCCATGCTGGTGAACTGAGACAGGAACGTCAAGACCATTGCTGAGGGCCTTGCTGATGAGCTGATCAATGCTGCTCAAGGATCATCCAACTGGTCGACTGCTGATTCCTCTTCTGAAGTTGTATCAAGCAAACAGAAACCAATCTGAGAGATGAACAAGTTCGATCAGTACCAGCTAAAAATAGTTTTAGTTCTCTCAGACCCCCGTCGACTGCCCGCAGTCGATGGCGGTCTCGAGGACTACACCAAGTGGGTGCACTAAGCGTGCCCCCACTGGAGGAATCTCCACTCGGTATGACCTGACCAGTCCGAGTGATAAACAACAACAAAAAGATATGCTCTAAGACTCCCGCCTACTGCCCGCAGTCGACTGCAGTCTCGGGGACTACACCCAGTGAGTGCACTCAGCGTGCCCCCACTAGGATGGTATCCACTCGGAACGGCCCGCATGGTCCGAGTGACGGCCAAATAACAAAAAAAGACACGTTCCAGGCATGAAGAAATTCCGAGTAATCAGTTACTCGATGCAGGACCAGCTCCAAATCACTCCAAAAAAATTGCTATAAGGTGAGTTTAAGGCTCCTCCGTTGACCTGTTTTGAGCCTTCTTCTAGGACATAAAACGTGAAACTCAGAAGTTTGGATCTAGAGCCGACTCGTATTGACGTTCCTCCGGGATAAGGATGGCATCTCACCGAGAGAGCAGTCCATGCATCGATCTTGTTGCCTGGATTTAATGAGACATCCATATTCTGATCACGAGTTAACCTCTTCTGAGAGATGATCGAATGTCACCAAGTT